>NW_026622775.1:49090441-49394705 GCF_023065955.2 Ursus arctos | reverse complement strand
TTGAATAATTAAAGGGCGCCTCTAAAATAAATTTTTATGGTGACCAAAGTAGTACATTAGACTTGTGGGATTTCATGTCTAATAGGAGGATGATGGGCGTAGGAAAATTTAGCAGATATGTTCATTTATCTGGTACTTGTTAACATTAGTAGGATGTTGTAGAGTTGGAACAAAACTTAAGCCCTGTGCTCCAACTTTCCTAATATGAATGGAGGGTCATAATGGATGTATTGCTAAGTACTCAGAGTTACAACTCACCAGAAGCTGAGATCCATCTATGACATGGCTAACATTGATGTACTGCTTAGTGTATGCTGGGTTTTGTACCTAGTCCATCATTTCATCTTATTTCATTATGGCCACGACACCGTGAGGTAGTTTTATCCCCATGATATAGTTAAAGAACACGAATTTCTAGAGCCTGTGATATAAGACCACAAAACTACAAAGGGTAGAATCTGGACTAAACTTTTTAAGTTTAAACTCATGCTATTAACTACTGTGCAGTATACTAAACCATGGTTGTCTTATTCTCAGTCTACTCCAGTTTCTGTCTACTGGATTTGTATTATAAACAAACTGTATTCCATTATGTATTTTATTCTACTTTGTAGGCATGGATAGTAGCTGCAAGCCAAATAAGTGATGATGACAGTAGCTGTGGGTAATTGAAGGGCTGGTTAGTGTTTCATTTTGCTATTCCCTGGTATTGAGAACATGTGGCAAAGGTAATGGTTATGTTTTCTTTCAAGAAGATCAAAGGGCCAAATGGGAAATAGCTTGAGTTCAATAGTATTCCTGTGTAACATTTTTTTAACCTAATATACAAAACCCTTCCCTTTTTCACAAGGATTCTCCCATATGATTAAAATAATTTAATTTTCATTTTTTGGTTTAACATTTAATAGTCTGTTTAGCTATGTTTGAATCCTGTTGGGTTTGTTTTTATTAATTAATCTTTTTATGTTTTATTCTTTCAGTATCAAATGAGCCTCCATCACTTATATATTTAAATTTATCCCATCAAAAATATTCATTTTACTGAATAAATTAAATTATGAAATCTATTTGTATTAATTATATTAAATTATGATTTGTAAGCTCTTTTGTAAAGGAAGTCATCTTTTATTCTAAGAGTTAATATGAGTGTATGTTCCCTGAATTAAAAGCATACTGATGAATAAATCCAACCACCTCCAAGCCAAGTGCATTCTCATTCCTTCTCCCTTCCTCTTGTCATTTAAGTTTATAAGGACATTGCTTTGGCAACTGTTTGCACTCTCCTTCCCCCACCACCCCCGCTCCAGTATAGTCTTCCTTCACTATTGTATCAGTGTACAAGCACCCTATTATATGTCACTTGAAAACAAATACTATGCTCTGTTTGTTTCACATCCACTTTCATTGATTTTTTTTAATGCAAATATCCACATAGGTATTATGAATAGTTGCTATTTCCAACTTTCCTTAGAAGTCTCTCTTGAAACCCATCCCACCCAGGTTTATGCCACAACCACTCCACTGAAACACCTCTTATCAAGGTCTTCAGTGATCTTTACGTGGCTATACCTATTGAGCAAGAAGCTGACCCATCAGTAATGTTTGAAATGGATGATCTCCCTCTAGTGAAACATTTTTTTCCCTCTGTTGTTTTAATTCTGCCCCTTTCCACTTCCCTTCTGCTAAATGCTTCTCATCTGTCTGAGTTGTACATGTTGGAGAGTTCCAGGGCACAGGACTTGAATTACTTTTTTTCTACAGTCACACCCCTGGTACTATCAGTTAATCTAAAAACTATATGTCTTAAAAATCTCAATCTCTATGATTACCTCTGTGAATACAAATTTGTTTACCAGCTGCCTATTTAACATCTCCATACAGATGTCTCATAGTCATCACAAACCTAACATATTCCAAATGGAATTTGATCTTTTAGTTGCTCAGGCCACATGTGGAGATATTCTTGATTCTTCTTTTCCTTTGATATCCATGTCCAATCCTAATAGCAAATTCTGTCTATTTGATCATTAATATACACAATCCATCATTTTCTTCATTGCTCTTATGGTTACCACCCTTGTCCAAACTATCTTCATCTTTCACCTGGATTACTTACCTTGTTTCCTACCTGATTTCCTTGCTTCTTTACTTGCCTTATATTTCCAACCCACCTACAAAAGTCATTCTTTAAAATATAAATTAGATCACATGGCTTTTTTTTCAGAATCCTTCAAATGTTCCTCATCTCGCCCAAAAAAAGCCTTTCCAATGGCACTAAGAGTTCTGGCTGCCCTGCCTCTTTGCATTTTGTCCTGCTAGTCTCTTTCTTACCCAATTAGGATCCTCCCAACCATAGTGTGACCTCGTTGATTCTTGAACATGTTCACCAAGCTCCCACTATTGTGCTTTTGTACCTGATGTTCTCTCTGCCTTGGAACTTTCTTCATGTTTTTTGCTCAAATAGCTTTTTCTTAGTAAGGCAGTATTCTACCATCTCATGTGAAAGATGACAAAACATGCTTCCTGACAGGCACTTATCTCTCTGACTTATGTTGTGCTTTATTTCCACTTGAATGTATGTGCCAAAGACAGAGGGTTTTTTGTTTGTTTATTTTCACTATGCTATCATTAGGGACTGGGTACATTGTATAATTCGAAAAATATTTGTTGCATGAATGAATGAAGAATGAAGCCAGTTGCTCCCATGTATAATGTTATTCTGACCTCTTATTTCAAACAGTAGGTCTTCAGTGAAATTTTGAGCAACGTTCTTAGTTTTAGACCCTTTTGGCTGGTCCCCGTGTTGCTCCTTACTAATTGATTCTGATATAATATCTTATTTTTGACACATCTTTTAATTGTAATCCTATTTCCATTTTTGAACTCATTCTTTACGTCATTTCTCTGGTCTGACTCTATACTATTCCATAAATACTGTAACTTAGATCATACCCATTATGTGTGATAGCCTTTATGGTTGTTTACTAACAAGATGTCACTGCTCTTCCATTGTTTTAACAGCCAATGACTTTACACCCAGCTATAGGATTAGACCAGAATTGATCTAAAATAACCATGGTAAGTTTATTTATACTGCCACAGTGATTGCTTCAGTTAATGCAGGACTAAGTCAATCAGCCCATGGCATTTACATGGCAATGATGATTATTTTAGAATGAAGTTCAGAATACTGGCTGGAAGACACACACAGTCTCCTTCTGGGTAATATGGTTGGTGTTTATGAAGTCTGGAACTACTGCTGCCTTTTAGTACAAGACCAGGAAATACACCAAATGATGAAATTAGCACATGAAAAAAACTGGAGAAATGAGCCAGTGCCCTGACTAAACTGATCGTGAACTTTAGTTCCTTGAGGAAATGAGTTTCCCTGAATGCTTAAGCCAATATTAGGTTGTTGTTATTGTTGTTTTTATGCTGCTATCAAAAAAGTCCTATTAAAATATATCGTTCGTTTTCATCCTGTTTTAAAGCCAAGACCTAAGTAACATCTGTATTTACCTTTAAAAGTGAAAGGTTTTTTTGTTGTTGTTGTTTTGTTTTCAGTGAGGGAAAGAAATTAGAAGTTTAATTCAAACCAGTTTCGTTTGCTTTTCCCAATAACTATAGACATTTTTTAGTAACATCCATAATTATTTTCCCTCTCTAGAAGAAAAAATAATATAAAATTCTTAGTATATTGGAGATATTGAGATATTCATACAAAACACAGATTCATTTGAAGCCTGGTACAATCTCTTTTTAGTTAGAGTCAGATACCATAGTACTGTATGAAAGAAGCTAGGGTATTGGATACTCCTGAGTTGAAATGTCTAAATTCATACGCTAGTTTGTCTGTTTTTAATTGTGATACAATATACCTAACATAAAATGTACCATCTTAACCATTTTTAAGTGTGCAGTTCAGTGGCATTAAATACATGTACATTGTTGTACAACTGTCATCACTGTCCCTCTTCAGAACTCTTTTCATCTTGCAGAACTGATACTTTGTATGGATTAAACAGTAACTTTCCATTCCCCCACCCACCCCCACCACCAGACGCCAGCTAGAGAAATTATTTTTCAATCACACTGACTGGTAGCATAAAAAAGTGGTATATATCATATATATGAAATATTACATATACGTATGTATATATGTATGCATGTATATGCATAAAAAATATAGATTTGCCATACTGGACCAATTAAGTAAATATAACCAATTCATTCAAGGAGCATTATTGTATAATTATTTCATCCTGTTTATGAAAAATACAAGCAGAGATACGTGGAGTTTAGAAGTGTATTTACTGAAATATTAACATTGGTTTTGGTAGTGGATTCAAGGTGATTTTTACTTTTTTGTAAGCTTTCTATTGAAATTTTAGTTTCAAATTAAGCAGCTATGATTTTTACAACTGGAATAAACTTATTTCTAAAAGAAAAACAAACTTGTGCTTTCGCCATTGTTTTAGATATTGGGAGAATATTAAATAATGGAAAAATGTTTGAAATGGTGGCTGTGAACAGTAGAATGGGTAGCTAAATATTATTGGAATTGAAAGCTTCATCCAAATAAAATTGAAAATAACTTGTGTTCAGTTGTATGATTAATGATTATAAATTTAGTAAAAGTTTAGAGAAGAGAAAAATGAATGTGGAGAAGAGTATTAGAAAAAGGTTTCATGCAGAAAGTGAAGTTTTATCCTGGGACCCTGGGTCTTGTGCCCCCATGTGAACATATACAGATTAAAAGGTTAAGAATTAAAGTGATCTCAGAGAGATGATATTAAGATTTGTGGAAGATTTAATTGGGGGTGAAGTTTTAAGCAAATGATAAATTTTAATTGATATAATGAATGGAAATATTTTTGATTCTACAAATTACATGAGTGAATATGTAGATAGGAACTTGAATAATTGCGTGTCTGAAGAGGTTATCAAAATTGGTAAGTATCATTTCATTCCTTTGCTTTCTATATGTTGATATTTGGGGAAAATGCCAGATATTTAATTATTGTCATATTAAACACCATTTATTTTTCCAGATGTCAATCCTGTAACATGTATATGATCTCAATATTGGGATATTAAATTTCCTTGAGATACCCATCATTTATGTTTGCACTCTGAGCAACTTGTTTTTCTTCTTGTCTTCCCTGTATTGTAAAGGAGATAAAATGAAAAAGATTTATGTCTGACTAAATTTTAGCATCTGCTGTATCCTCCCATTATGTTGCTATTCTATATATAGTGCTGTTGCTGAAAAATTGCTCTTGTCAGCAAGAAAAATTGCTTAGCAATATGATCTAATATATTTCTCTTGTTCTTAAGGCAGAGATCTTTGTAGCAACCACAGTACATGGTCGTGTTTCTTGTAATCTAATGAATATCTTATGGAACTACCAATAATTAGCAGAATATTTAATATGGTCCCAGGAACTGAGAACCTGCTTTTCTTTCCTACAGATTCTAAGGGATAGTATCTTTTAGGTCCCGTCTAACTGACGATAAATGACTCCTTAAGAAGGAAAGTTTGCTTTAAACTCTGTGTTGTGTTATTACCGGCTTAACTGGTAAAACCAGGTTCTAATGCAAATTTCAATTCCCTCCTTACAAATACACTATGTACAGTAAATAGGAGTCTTAACTTTTCTCCTTTGAGCAGAAACAGTGAGTTTGTTAATAATACCTGAAGTTCTTGGCTGTGGGTGGAAAAAGAGGTTTTTTTTTTTTTTTTTTTTTTTTTTTGATGGCAAAAGTAATCTTACTAAATCATTGAAGGTGGGTACCTACATGGAATGTGCTCTCCATAGCCCTGAGAGCTGTCACGGATGCTCCCCCAGAGAATGAGCACAGCTGTGGGATTAAAGTCTGTCTGCATTCTGCGCTGCTAGTGTGTGCTGTCGGGGACTGTAGCCTGTCAGTCTGCAGATTTCTATGTGACATCCATACCTTTGTTATTGTGAGCAGGCCCCTTTGTCTTTGTAGCACTGCTCCACCCACAGTCTAAGAAGGCTCAAGTGAGTACTTTACAAGATCAGTTTAACCTCACCTTTGAGTCTTCCTTTATCTTTGCTTAAACCTGCTAGTATACTAGGTAAATAAGCAAAACTTGAGAGAGTATGCAAATACTGAAGAAATGTCAAGTGAATCCAACAAACGTTACCAGAGTAAAGAGGTGGACAAATAATTAGCTTTTCCCTTCTAGATAAGTGTAATCTAGAAAACCACCATATGAGGCCAGGACAGAGTTTCAAGTACATAGTATATTAAATGAAAGGACAAATGAATGGATACTATTAGTTTTATGCCTTAGAGCATAAACAGCAAATAATTTCTATCTTTCAAGCCCAAGACGTTTTCTTTCTTTATTTCAAGTATAAGGTAATGGTGTTCAGCCAGGGGCCATCCTATTAAAAAACACATAGGATGATTTTGGCAAATTGCATATCCCTGGAATAAGTGAGGTTGGAAAGGCTTAGAGTTTGTGAAGAAGTCAATTGTTTATAGAATGAAAAATTCACTAGTTATTCTGACACCTACCTCCTGCTCAAAAGCAGCCTCCCAGGTGAGACTGTTGCTCTGACTGGCTAGCTTAAAATAGCCTATAATCTTAAACAAACAAACAAACAACTTTCCTGTTGACTGACTTTGGTGTGTGCCTTGTTGTCCCTTTATAGCAACAGATTTATTATAATACCTAAAACACTGATTTTATATTTTTTGGTTATAAATCTGTCTCTTAGACTAGACTGCAAGTTCCCAACACACACACACACACACACACACACACACACACACACACACATACACACACACACACACACACACTACATTAATAAACTAAACAGTCCTGGTTAAACATTTTATGAAATCCTTTGAAAGCACTCACTTCTAAGGGGTGAAAAGTCTATTAACATCATCCGTAGCCAAATGTGAAAACACTCACTTCTTAAAAGTTAGGGGGTTGAGGAGGAAAGTTTCTATGTTAAGAGGAAAGATAGATCATAAGTGCATTTACCATTCTTGATATGATTTTCAGTCATTTTAGTAAATGTTTAAAACTTAGTTTAAAAAAAGTTATTTTGGAGGGAGCATGAATCTGTTTGATTTTTTTCCAGCTTTATTGAGGTACAATTGACAAATAAAAATTGCATATATTTAGGTTGTACAATGTGATTTTTTTAAAGGTATACAATTTGATGATTTAATATGTGTATACATGGTGAAATGATTACCATAATCATGTTAATTAATACATCCATCACCTCATATAGTTACCTCTTGTGTGTGTGTGGTGAGAACACTTAAGATCTGCTCCCTTAGCTAATTTTAAGAATATAATACAGTATTATTAAGTATTAATAATTATCATGTTATACATTAGGTCCCTAGAACTTACTTGTCTTATAACTGAAAGTTTGTACCCTTTGACCAACATCTCCCCTTTTCCCCCAGCCCCCTGGTAACCACCATTCTGTTCTCTAGCTCTAGGAGTTCAGCTTTCTTAGATTCACCATACAAGAGAGATCATAAAGTATTTATAAAACATTATTTTTGCTCATTAATTGAAACACTATATAGAATGTTTATGCTAATATTTTTTAATTTGTCATTTTTAAAAATTTTCTGTACCTTTTCTAGTCAAGTCACTTAATACACAGATGGAATTGACTTTAAAAATGCTTGCTCCCCTCTAACTGAAGTAATAGTTATATCAATTGTAGGATTTATCCCAGAAACTATCTCACAAAGACATAACCTATCACTTTTCCAACCTCACCAGAATCAAACTAGACATGAACTCAGGCAAATGATTCTCCCCTAACTGCAAAAGACTGGATGAAATATCTTATATTTTAGCCAAATACTTACCCTTCAGGATATTGAGGAAATATATTTATAGTCCCATCTATTACTACTTTGATTTGAGCCTCAAGTAAGAATATGTGGGAAAAACAATGTTGCTTATGTTACAGAAGTAAAATAAATTTAAGGCATGCATTTATTAAGTTTACTGGTGTAAAACGACAATCTACCAAATTGCAATCTAGAACAAGTTAATTTATAATACTGCTTATAGCATTTGATCATTTATTTGAGGAGAAAAAATGAATGTGAAGGAATTTGATAGAATAGTTAAATTACAGATTATATTATTATTCTGTATATAGCTGCATATTATTATTATTCTGTATATTATTCTGTATACGGCTGATAAAATGATTATGTATTACGTACATGTATATGCACACAGATGTATGACAATCTAATTGCTGTTTTCACACACACAGAATTCTAAGGGTGCCATATTCATAACGATTGCTTTCTTTACCATACAAAAACAGTTTTTAACATCAGTATTTCAAAACCCCAACGAATGAAGAAAAAGGGCTACCTCATAGAATAGTTAAACACCAGCATTTTATAGATGTTGAAGGGTATACAGGGATATTAAGGAAGTTGGCCAAGTAAGCAAATAGACTATAATTTAGTAGCCACTAATCATATTTGTTGGAACTTGAGCATGTAATATAAGTTGGAGCATATAAAAAAAATCAGGGAGCTAATTGTTATGTATCCACTTGCTGTTTCCATTTTTTTTGGCATTCTTGTTTGTTGGCAATTATTTATAGTATTTTATACATTTCACATCCTTTGCCTTCTCTCAGGCTTTTCTGCGGCTGTGTAATCATGTTTTCCTTTCTCCCACTTTTCCTTGAATATACAATGACACCCTTTGCTAGCAGTGGCTGTAACCTTTGATTTGAATGTCTTCAGGTTGAGCAAAGCACATTGCAATTCAGTCCTTGTAGAGGTCATGTGCAGTGTTCCTCTGGATATTTGTTGCTAACTGTGGCACCTATCAGTCATTGCCCTGCACCTTTCTGTCAGTGATTCTTCCAGTAATTGGTGTATTTCACATATAAGGGCTGTGTTTCTGTTAGTTTCTGTTTAGAAACTAAAAATAAAGGCTTTGTAATGAGCAAGGATTAGTTATGAATTGTGGACACATCTGTTTACATGATATGCAGTATCAAATGGTAATTTTTCTGACCAGTATTTTTTCCACTTGAAAAATATGGTTCAGGGCGTTTGTCATGGAGCATTTTGTGAGGAAATTACCAGCGCACAGTAGGGGCTCAGAGAATAACACATCTCTATTTCTATCCCCTTTTAATCCCCTCTATCTACTACTTCCCCTTTTCTATCTTACACTTTTTGAATGCAGAGGATTGCGTAGTAGTTGGCAAAATAATATCAGAAAGTAGCAATGTGAAGAGTCGTTTGATGGCATAGCCAATGAATACTGTGGCATTTAGTGATTATGTTGTAGGTATGATGTAATAAAAGCCTCACTTAAAGCAAGGGTGATGGAAACAAAGTTGAAAGGAAAACCGTAAGACAGACTTTAGAGATAGAACTAACAAAACTTGCGCAAGAATTGAAGTTTAAAAAAGAGACAGATTTTGTACTATTAGATTCCAGTTTAAATTAATAATATAAAATGAAGAAATTAGATCACAAGATTTGTGTACCTGTTTTTTTTCTTTGGACAAATGTTTTTGAGACCGGACAAGTACAGTGTCCTCCGTCCAGTGTACTGTATTGTCCTCTGTCTGTGATACTAGGGATGCAACAATGAATATGGCGGGGAAATCCCTGCCCTTATGTACCTTGTATTCTACATAAGAGGTTACCAAACATATGTAAAAGGCCAGATACCAAATTTATAGGCTTTGTTGGGCATAAAGTCTCTATCTTTATAGCACTAAATCAGCCAAAGACAATATTTAAACATACCAGCATGTGGGGTTCCTGGGTGGCTCAGTTGATTAAGCTTCTGACTCTTGATTTTGGCTCAGGTCATGATCTCAGGGTCCTGAGGTGGAACTCACCATGCTGAGTCTGTGGCTAGTCCCGCTCCCTCCCCCTTGGTCCCTATTCCTATCCCTTTGTTCCACCCCACCCCCCTTGCCTCCCTGTGTGTGTGTACCTGTACTCTCTCTTTCTAAAATAAATAAAATCTTTAGAAAAATAAATATATCAGCATGTGTTTTACAAATGACTTTTCTTTTTGAACATTAATATTTAGACTTCGTGTAAGTTTCTTGGAAGTGCCATGAAATACTACTCTTTCACTTTTTTCCTCACAATTTAAAAATGTAAAGAAAATGGTTAGCTCACAGCCATACAAAAATAAGCAGTGAAATGGATTTGGCAGGCAGCCTAGTGTCCTAACTTAGGTTCTACCTTCTGTGTGAGAAGTCCGATGTAGCTTATTATAATTTTGAATGATGTGGGACATCCTTGCGCAGATATCTCAAAAATATTTGGAAGGGTGAAAGATGAAAGGAGCAGGATTAGGTGTCAGACACATGGAGTTAGAAGTGCAGCACAGAAGGATTCAAACTAAGGATGAGGAGACAAAAGAAGACAAGGAAGAAGGGCAGTGGAGCCCCAGGACTTAAATTTCCATTAAAACCAAACCACTGATTTGCATTCAAATTAAATTCAAAATAGATTCCAGGAAAGGGGAAAATCAGGCTAATATTTTACAGAGAAGAAAAAAGATTTTTGGAAATAAGACTTATAATTTGATATAAAGCAATTCATTCAGAGATCAATAATGTTTAAAACAATTTTAAATTCGTATTATCCTTTGCCTTCACCCTCTTATGGTACCACATGAAAAGACATCAAAAACATCAAAAGAGAGGAAAAAACAGCATCACCATGGGCTGCTAAACACTCTGATCTATATTTTAGACCTTAGAATAAAATTGAGAAAATCTAGTATATCATAAAATATTCTTGAAAAAGAATCAATTAACTCTTTACTATATTTTTGAGAATATAATTTACATCCCAATCTTTTCATTTCATCATAGATTCCTGAATGATTTTTAATGATTCTGTTGCTTACTGAAACAAGCTTTGTCATATTCATCATCATATAATTATTTTTATTCCATTTTCCCCTTAAAAGTAATTTTATCCTTTCATCATGTTTATCCAGTTTCGTAACCGTCTTAGACACTCCCCTCTTCCTCTTTCTTCATATACAAATGGTTTATAAATCTATAAACTATATTCATTAGCGACAAACACTTGCAGGATTGTAGCTTTTGTCAGAAATTAAATATACTCTATCCTTGTATCACCAGTGCCCTCTTTCACCTTGAATTTAACTGAAGGCCCAAAAAAGAAAAAAAGAAGTGATGTAAAAGTCTTATTTTCTACCAATCTTTTCTTGACTGAGAGCTGCCAGTGTCAGAGGTAAAAGGAAATTAATCAATTTTCATTCCATCACTTCTAATTGCAGTTGCCCTATCTGAAGTGGTTTGGGGAAATAATGGGAAGAATGAACAGGGAGTGGAGTAGAACAGAAGTCTGAGTAAAACTGTTGTAAACTATTAAACCCAACAGAATTTTTACAGAGCCCATTAGTAACTGAAAGTTACTTTTTAAACTGACTTAGATTATAATAAAGAGAAGAACATCTCCCATTTAAAAGTTAGAGAAGCCAGTTTTACTTTCAATTCAAGTATTTCACTTAAATTTACATAATAGATTCTGCAATCCTCACGATAACTGAAGCCCTGGATATGAGTTGAGGCTTAAAATGCTTTGAGCCTATCATGGATGCACCTTTTTGTAAAGGGCACACCATCTGTAAAAACCTCGCTGCCATATTTCTAATCTTCCCTGACTCTCGCACTATTGGGACATTATATGTTCTGGAAAATTTAGTAGTTCTCATGAAGACCTCAATATAAATCCACATGACACCAACACCCTTGGCTGAGAATCATGACCAAGTCATGATTTTGGTTTGTAGTCTGTGGACTTGAGCCAATGAAGTCTGATTTATGCCTAATTAAAAAGGGGTTCTTCCTTCAGTTGTCAAAGAAAGCACAAATAAAAATAAATATATATCTGAACACTACTTAGGAAAAATATAATTCCAAAAGGTATTTAAAAAAATATTTAGTGAACAAATAAATCCTTTATGATACAGTACATGTTTCCTTTTTTAAAATTCAAATTTATCATCATGTTTCACCTCACTTTGATATAAATCTTTAGAGTACTGCCTGAAGTCTCTCTTATTTTGGAGCATAATGGGAAGGGAAGCTTAGGTAATAATGTAAAGATTTACCAAAGTAAAGCCATTTTTAGTAAATTTTGATTAATCAATATGGCTAAAGGATTTTTGGAATAAAATGTCTATGTTTGTTTAAAAGGAAATAATTTATTAAAGATTTTATTAAAGAAGGATTTATTATATATTTCCTAATAAAGATAACTCATCTCTGTTACTGAAATTTATCTTTCTATTTCTATTTTCAGTCACCTGAGAATCAGGATCAGCAATATCAAGCTTCATTATACTGAGTGCACATCATCAGTTGCTAAAATGCTGAAACAAAACATAAGTACAGGAAGATTTCATTTGGTCTTTTACAGTACTAATCATTTAGGAAACAGGCAGAATTATAGTAGGACATCCATACTACCCTTGAGAGAGAAATTTTTTGTACCTTACAGGAGGTACTACGATTTTGCAACTAGGCCAGATAATTTTATACTAGCAATTTTTTTTAATGTTAAATTTAAACCTACATAATTTCTTAAGTTTAAAAATACTTAAAAAAATTATTACTTTTTCAGAAAGGTATTCACTTTTGTTTAGCTTAAACTGCTTATTATAATGCCCCACATGTATTTTAGGTTGTATATTATGTATGCAAAAAAGAAAGTTTAGTCATAGGATTTTTAGAGGAAATAAGAACCTTCTTTTATGCTTAATTTCATGAGTCTCGACTGGGCCACAGAGTGCCTAGATATTTGGTTAAACATTATTCTGAAGGTGTCTATGAGGATGTTTTGGGATGAGAAAAATATTTGAATTCATAGATTGAGTAAAGACTGCCTTCCCCAGTGTGGGTGGACCTCATCCAATCCGTTCAAGATAGGAATAGAATAAAAAGTGAAGTAAGGGAGAATTCACTCTCAATGTGACTGTCTTTGAACAAGAACATAGGTCTCTCTTGTTCTTAGACTTGGACTTAGACTGGAACTTACAATGCTGGTTTGTTTCTCAGACCTTCAGACTTGGATGGGAAGTATACCATGCACTCTCCTGGGTTTGTTTATGTATATAAACATATACACACAACACAAACACACATACATGTTCATATCCCTATCCACTCCCTTCCACAGGTTATCACACTGATACTGCTGATGTTATCCTGGCCAGACCTAGTAAGCAAGAAGTAGCAACATCTCTAGACTTACTGGTAAGACATTTCTGTGTCACACGGTAAGAAGTAAATCTGGCAAAAAGTCAGAGGCCTCCTACCTACCTCGGTGAAGTTTCTGGCATCCGGTGTTGTAGGGCATGTTGAGATACCTCTTCTTTTTAAACTTTTTTTTAAAAAAAGTATTCTTATTTAAATTTTAAGTAGTTAACATACAGTACAATATTGGTTTCATAACAAGTGCCCTCCTTAATACCCATTCCCCATCTAGCCCATCCTCCACTTGACCTCCCTCCATCAACCCTCAAATAGAGTTTGTTCTCTATCGTTAAGTGTCTCTTATGGCTTGTTTCCCCGTCTCTCTTTTTTTTCCTTTTCTCCCTTCCCATATGTTCATCTGTTTTCTTTCTTGAATTCCACATATGAGTGAGATCATATGGTATTTGTCTTTCTCTGACTGGCTTATTTCACTTAGCAATAATACACTCTAGCTCCATCCACATTGTTGCAAATGGCACAATTTCATTCTTTTTGATGGCTTAGTAATATTCCACTATATATATCTATGCTACATCTTCTTTATCCATTCATCACTTGATGGACATTTGGGCTCTCCCCACAGTTTGGCTATTGTTGATAATGCTGCTGTAAACTTCAGGATGCATGTATCCCTTCGAATCCATATTTTTGTATCCTGTGGGTAAATACCCAGATGTCTCTTTTAAGGTAAGAGATGAATTGTTGCATCTGACCACTCTTATGACTAAAAAAACTAGGTATAATGTCTAGTGGCCTTTTTGGATTTTGGTGGTAATGTATTTCCTCATTTATGTGTGTTATGATAGCCTGTTTATCAAGTGACCTGAAAAACTGCAAGTTTTGAATGGGACCTAGAACAAGAAAAGGCCTGCAGCAGATCCAGGCTGCTGTGTAAACTGCTTTACTCTTTGGGTCATATGATCCAGGAAATTTAATGGTGTGTGTAGGCAGATAGAGATATTATTTGGAGCTTTGGCAGGCCCTAACAAGTGAATCGCACTTTCATCCCTTTGGATTTTGGAACAAAGCCTTGTCATCCTTTACAGATAACTACTTCTCTTTGGAAAAACATCTCTTGGCCTGCTGCTGGGTCTTAGTAGAGACTAAATACTAAACATGGATCACCAAGTTACCTTGGAACCTGAACTACCTATCATGAACTGGGTGTAATCTGACTCACCAAGCCATAAAGTTAGGCATGCATAGCAGTACTCTGTCATCAAATGGAAATGCTGTGTGTGTGTGTGTGTATGTGTGTGTGTGTGTGTGTGTGTGTGTGTGTGTACACACATCAAGAAGCCTGGGTAGGCCCTGAAGACTCTCCTAGCCTTACCTTATAGCCTCATGAGAAGTCCTATATGATCAGTTGACAGAGGAAGAGAAGAGAAGACTTGGGCTTGGTTTACAGATGGTTCTGCATGATATGCAGGCACCACCTGATAGTGGACAATTGCAGCATTACTGCCCCCCTTCTGGGACATCCCTGGACAGTAGTGAAGGAGAATCCTCCCAGTTAGAAGAACTTTGAGCACTGCACCTGGTTATTCACTTTGCATGGAAGAAGTAGCTAGGTGTGTATTACATACTGATTCATGTGCTTTGGCCAATGGTTTAGATGAATGGTCAAGGCCTTGGAAGGAACATGGTTGGGAAATTGGTGACAGGAAATTTGGGGAAGAGGACTATGTGGATAGCTCTCTCTGGAGAAAAAAATGTGAAGGTGTTTGTATCCTACATGACTACACATCAAACAGTGACCTCAGCAGAGGAAGTTTTAATAATCAAGTGGAAAGAGGATCCATTTATGGATGTCAGTCAGCCTCTTTCCCCCACCACCCCTGTCATCACCCAGAAGTCTCATGAATAAAATGGCCATGACGGCAGGGATAGAGATTATGCATGGGCTCAGCAATATGGGTTTCCACTCATGGCTGACCTGGCTATAGTCACTGCTGAGTATCTGACTTGTCAGCTGCAGAGCCCAACACTGAGTCCCTGCATGGCACCATTCCCAAGCGTGACGAACTGGCTACCAGGTGGCAAGATCATTACATTGGACTGCTTTCATTATGGAAGGGGGAGCATTTTCTTCTTACTGGAACAGATACTTATTCTGGATATGAAGTTGTCTTCCTTCATGCAGTACTTCTGACAAAACCACAATTTGTAGATTTGTGGAGTGCCTTACCTGCCATCATGGTATTCCACATAGAATTGTTTCTAATCAAGGAATTCACTTCACAGTAAAAGAAGTGTGGCAATGGGCTCATGCTCATGAAATTTCACTGGTCTTCCCATGTTCCTCACTATCCTATAGCAATTAGTTTGATAGATTGGTGGAATGGCCTTTTGAAGACTCAGGTACAGTGTCAGCTAGGTGACAGTACCTTGCAGGGCTGAACCAGCGTTCCCCAGATGTCTGTATATGATCTGAATCAGCATCCAAATTTTGGTGCTGTTTCTACCACAGCCAGGAGTCATGGGTCCAGGAATCAAAGGGCAAGAATGGGAGTGGCACCATTCATCATTACCCCTAGGGACCTACTAGAAAAATTTTTGCTTCCTGTTTCCAAAACTTTGTCTTCTACTTGCCTAGAGGTCGTACTTTCAAAGAGAGGAATGTTTCTACCAGGAAGTACAACAATGATCTCACTAAACTGGGAGCTGATTCTTACCCATTTCCCTTGGGCTCCCAATCTCTTGAATCAACAGGCCAAAAAGGGAGTTACTGTGCTGGCTGCATTGATTAATACTGACTATCAAAGGGAAATTGGACTGTTACTCCACAGTGCAAGTAAGGAAGAGTACATAGGAGATCCTATAGGGCACTCCTTATTATTACTATGCCCTGTGACTAGTGTTAATGAAAAATTACAACCTAATCTAGGCAGGATTACTAATTCCCCAGTGCCTTCAGGAATGAAGTTTTAGGTCACTTTACCATGTAAAGACTCACAATCAACTGAGAGGCTTACTGAAGGTAAAGGGAATACAGAATAGGTAGTGGATGAAGGTAGTTATAAATACCAGTTACAGTCATATGAGCAGTTGTAGAAAGGAGGAATGTAATTGTCATGAGTATTTCCTCCTTATTTTGTTTTGACTATGTTGGTATGTATGTATTAAGCAAGTTTCTATTTTCTTCCTTCTCTTTCCCCCTTATCATGTAACCTAAGATGTATCAGTTATATCCTACTACATTAGTATTATTAAATTTACATCATGAATTTAAGTTATAGATATCAAGGAGAAAAGTAAACTTCACTTAAAGACTTTACCTCCTCTCCCGGGAAACAGGCTAATTGTGTTTTCAGTTGTAAACAGGGTAATTGTATCATGTTAGGCAGAATTAGGAACTTGTTATTATCATCTTCATTTGGAAATTCAGCATGGTTTAAGGAGACGTATAAGGTGCCAAGTTGACAAGGGGTGGATTTGTGATGATTAATTTTATATGTCAAGTTGACTGGGCCACATGATGTGCGGATATCTGGTTAAACATTATTCTGGATGTGTCTGTTAAGGTGTTGATTTTGTTTTGTTTTCTTTGAATTGATAGGCTGAATAAAGCAGATGGCCATCCCCAGTGTGGATGGGCCTCCTCTAATTCATTGAAAGTCTGAATAGAAGGAAAGGCAGGGTAAGGAAGAATCCACTTTCTGCAGATGTTTTCAAGCTGGGACATTGGGCTCTCCTGCTTTCAGACTCTAACTCATACTTGAAATGATACCATCAGCTTTCTTGATTCTCAGGCCTTTGAACTCAGATTGAAACTATACCATTGGCTTTTCTGTGTTCCTTGCTTGCCAACTGGAGATCTTGGGACTTTTTCACCTCCATAACCATGTGAACCAATTCTTATAATAAATATCTTTATGTATATAATAAATACATATAGATCCCATTTGTTCTGTTTGGTTTTTGTTTTTGTTTTTTCCTAGATAACCTAGGCTCATACACCTATTTTGAGGCTTCTTGAGTATCTTTCATTAGTTAATAAAGAATCTAATGCTCTTCAGAGAGGACATCTCAGAAATACTTTGAGTATTTTTTTTTTAAGATTTTATTTATTTATTTGACAGAGATAGAGACAGCCAGTGAGAGAGGGAACACAAGCAGGGGGAGTGGGAAAGGAAGAAGCAGGCTCATAGCAGAGGAGCCTGATGTGGGGCTCGATCCCATAACGCCAGGATCACGCCCTGAGCCGAAGGCAGACGCTTAACCGCTGTGCCACCCAGGCACCCCTACTTTGAGTATTTCTATAATATAGAGAACTAATAAGTACATTATTTAGAGATATGTTAAAGAACCGTGGGGATAGAAGTGATCCTTGATGGAGAATAACTGTCAAATTGGTACACAAGGATATGTTTATGTTTATCTTGCCCATGTTCTTCTAAACAGGGAAGTAATATCCAAAAGAGGACTTATGCCAGATTTTAAAAACTTACATGTCTATTTTAAATTATTCAACTTTTTAGAATTATAAAGGAAACTTTTTAAATGCTAAGTGCATTATAGTATTTTATGTTAAAGCTAATAAATTTGAATCTTAAATTCAACTAATTATTCCCATCAAAGAAATGCCAAAAATAAGTATAAACAATTTTTAATTAATTCTTATTTTCATTTGTTTTGAAGAACACAGCTACAGTCACCTTTGCTTACTTGTCATAGGCTGTAAAATATTAGAAATTACCCTTTAAAATTGTTATTAATTCCTCGTTTCCTTAAGAATAAAATTTAACTTAAGTATCAGTTATAAGGCTAATCATAACCTTGTTTTGTGCTCATTTCTCCAGTGTCATCTCTCCCCATGGTTTTATCCAGTGATCCTGACACACTTGATTGACCTGAATGAACCATGCTATTTCATGTCTTGTCTGTTTCCTCTGTTTGGATTTCCTTTACTCCCTTCTTAAGTGAACATCCATCAGTTATCTCTAGTAGAATGTGGCCATGCAATAATAGGAGTTAGATTCAGTTAGATATTTTGATTCCTCAAGAAAAGTCTAGAATTCCTATTTTTTTGTATGAAATCTTCTGAGTTTTAAATGTCGCCAGGTAATTCTTTCTTTCTTTCCTTCTTTCCTTCTTTCCTTCTTTCCTTCTTTCCTTCTTTCCTTCTTTCCTTCCTTCCTTCCTTCCTTCCTTCCTTCCTTCCTTCCTTCCTTCCTTCCCTCCTCCCTCCCTCCCTCCCTCCCTCCTTTCCCCTCCACCTCCCCTTTCCCTTCCCCCTCCCCCTCTCCCTTCCCCTTTCCCTACCCTTTTTACATATGAGTGAGGTGAACATTCTTCTTGGCCAGTTTTAGGATTTCTAGGGGTCAGTCATTTTCCATGTTTTCTGGTAAGTGGCATATATATCAAATCTAAAAAGCATCATGTGACAATCAGTTATTTGTTTCTTTCCTCATTGGTCTTTCTTTCATTTCTTACCTCTTAGGATAGTGATTAACATTCAATATGTTTTTGTCAAATAATGTGTGAATTGAGTTTGACTCAATTTTAATGGAAGAAATATCTCAGGTACAGTGAATTTATAACTTGTACACATTCATAGAGCAAATTAGTGGCAGAGATAGGTCTCAAATTTAGGTATCTTCTTAGTTCAAATTTTCCTGTTCTAACTTTGTTATTATTTGTTATTATTGGTCAAAGTTTTTATATTTTCAAAATATTTACAATTCTTAAATTTATATTCCAGTTAATTAAAAAATCATTAAAATGTGTTTCCAAATCATGTAAGCACATATATACATCATATATAATTATTTGATTTTCCCCTGTCATGTATGATGACTGTCTTTCTAATTATTTAGGCAGGCAGAAAATGTTAAAATGATACATTCAGACCACCATAAATCCTTCAGAATTAGAAGTCTCTCTCTTCCCTAAAACATGTGTGAATAGTACAAACAAGGGTATCGTATTCATATGAACTAAAACTGCTGCCAAATTGCCCTTTATTGCATCTCATCCAGGCTCCTCCGATAGTTTTGGGTAATCTGTTGAGTCTGTGAGCCCTGGATAATTCAGGGAAATGACTGCCTTTAAAAGGGTACGTAACCTGATTTCATTCTGATCTTGTTTGGTGCCCCACTCTGCCATCTATTTGCATACATTTTATGGAGTTTTTAGAAAGTTATTGTATAAATTAAGGTTTCCTTATATTTCATTTGCTGGTTTCCTTATATTTCATTTGCTGGATGTCATTTTAGAGTATAATTTTGATGAAACATTTTATAAGGCATTCTCTGATTAAAATCTAATGAGATTAAAAGAACACATATTTAGAATAAGTTATGTAAATCATGAGTTAACAGACTTTCATTCACATTGTAGACTTTGTATTGAGTTTATGTTTTAAACATTTTAATCAGCCTTTAGTCATTTTTGGATACTTTTGGCTAGTGACTGATGCAAATCTGTTTTTCTGACAAGAAAGTTACAGATATTTCCATTAATATTTGTAATTATGTTTTCATTTCTGTTCATCATTTTAGTAAGTGTTTTGCCCATTTCTTTGCATGTAGTCTCCCTTATGACTTAAAGAAATATATTCAAAACTACAGTACCTTTGTACTATAGCTTTGGATAAAGAACTTTAACAAAAGCACAGTGTTTGCACAATGTTATTTAATTAAGTCAAGCAACACATACAAAAATTATCTCTGTTTTCTATTGTAATTTTCCCTTCCCAGTTGAATAAATTACAACTTTGTATAGGCACTATTTCAGCAAAGTATCAGGACATATGCAAATTATACATAATTGCTAAGGCAGGTTTAATTAAAGCTGTTAGAAAAAAATGTTAATTAAGATTATGTTTGGGAATGTACAATAATCTTTCAATTCCATAATAAATTCTTAGTGTTTTAATGAGTGAAGAGAGGGTATCATTCTTAATAACAAAATTATTTATTGACCATTTGTTGTGGGTTAGGCACTGTATGAATGCTCACATACCTTAGCTCTTTCAATCTTAAACAACAATCCTATAAATACATAATATTATTTAACTGTTCTTTACAGAGAAGGAAACTGAGTGTTGGAGAGGAAAACTTGCCCATGAAACTTAGTAAATGGATCCTAAAAGTATGGCCATAGAACCAAAAAGCTTTGAGAACTACAAAAAAATCCAATTAGAAGATGTTTAGATAGGGGCACCTGGGTGGGACAGTCAGCTGAGCTACCAACTCTTGGTTTTGGCTCAGGTTGTGATCTCAGGGTTGTGAGATTGAACCCCACGTCGGACTCTGCAGTCAATGCAGAGTCTGCTTGAGATTCTCTCTCCTTCTCCCTCTGTCCTCCCACTCATGCTTTCTCTCTCTCAAATAAATAAATAAATCTTTAAAAAAGGCATTTAGATATATTAAAAGAAAAAAAATGCAAGTACAGCTGGTGCCACACGGAAATTCATTTATAATCTAAACTTTAGGATTATATACCTCTCATAAAAGCACTTGGTAACTGGATATAACTTAAAAGTTAGGCTTGTGAGCTCTGAGAGCAAAGTTAACCAAAGCTTTAAAGTTAAGGAATTTCTGTTATCACATCTGTAAACAAGGCTCAGTGGGTCCAGTCCATGTTGGAGGCAAGAATCTCTAATTCTGAATCTTAGGCATATTGTCAGATCAGTATGGACCCTAAGATAAATGAAAAGGTATTTTCATACTGCATGTTTCCATTGATTTTAAATTCAAAACCAGAAAAGATAATCTATGGTGATAGATGTCAGATAATGGTTTCCTTTGTGGGATATTGACTGGAATGTGTATAAAGCACCTTCCACATTGCTGATAGTACTATTTCTAGTTCTGCGTGTTGGTTATTTGGTCACAAAGATTTTGTGAGAATTCATTGAACTATATGCATTTAGGCTTTGTCAAATTGTCTTTATGTATGATTTTAGTATATGTGCTGCCAAAGCGAACTCTGTCTCTATGTATGATATACATCAATGAAAGTGAAGGAAAATTGCTTTGATTGATAACCACGAACATATCACCTGGCTATTCACTTAAAGTTAGTCTTATTATAATATAGTTGTTCCTTTGCTGTGTAAATATCTTAGAATGGAAAAATTAAACTTAAATATCAAAATGAATAGTAATAATTTTCTGTTACGGAGACTGTGTTCATTTTTAATGTATGTGCAATATTTAAAATAGTTTACTTAAAATATATTAATGTTATCATTCTAATATAAAATGCTTAACTGAGAAATGCATTTAAAATGTGATTTTATTTTATATTTTTAAAGATTTATTTATTTATTTTAGAGAGAGATGGAAGAGAGAGGGAGGGGGAGAGAGAGAAAAAATGGGAGGGGCAGAGGGAGAGGGAGAGAGAATCTGAAGCAGACTGTGCTCAGCACAGAGCCCCATGTGGGGATCGATCTCACCACCCTTCCGATCACAAGCTGAGCTGAAACCAAGAGTCAGACGCTTAACCGACCCACCCAGGTGCCCCAGAATATGATTTTACATAATAATCTTAAAATTAAATAAACTGTATTTATACACATTTAAAAGGCCTGACTCATCACTGTTATAAATTGAATTTATTAGTTATAAAAATATTAAATTTTAAAAAGCTTATTTATTAGTAAATATGTCAATGGTGACTGACACTGGATTGGTTGGTCTTACTGAGGTGAGGCTGGAGGAGACTAGTGGTCAGTTCTGGATTGATTTGTGCCACTAGTGAGAGCAGCTTAGTAATAAGGTAGCTCTCATCTGTGTTCAAAGTCATGATCAGTGAATCAGAGCTGGATATATCATTGTTAGAAGCAGTAGTGCCTCAAAGGAGAGAGTTATTGTGATAACTTAGAACTGCTGCATGACCTTGGGGGAAATATAGTTCGCTACTAACTCTGCAGCTAACTTTATCCATGTCTGTTATCACAGTTTCATTAACGGAAGGACTGATTTTTTGTGTTTGCAGTCCCCAGCTGATTTTTCTTTTACTCTTTTAATTTCAGATTAGCTTTTCCTCTCTCACAATACTTAACTGGCCTTCTTAACTACCTTCCTTTCCTCTCTTTTCCCTCCCTTCTTTCCTGCTCTCCTTCCTTCTTCCCTTCTTTCTTTCTTTTCTTTCTTTTTTGGAAAGGAAGGTAGAAATTACATCAACACTCTTCCTTCCCTGTCCCATATTTACCTTCTACAAAAGCAAGTCAGATGACATACCAGTCTGCTTTTTTCCCCTCTTCCCAAAATGTTCACGGGGTTCTGGAAATCCAGGGCAATGGTAGATGATTCGAGTGGAATCAGAAGGTCCATTTTAGTCCTGAAAAGTAACATCTATTTTTGGTCCTGTAAAGCAAAAACAATTGTGGCTGAGGGATCTGCATTTATAGCCAAGGTTTTTGTAAGCAGCAAAAAAAGTCCTCCCTGCATTGAATTTCAATCAGTTAGAAACCAAATTATAGTAACATGTCAGGTGATTAAATCCTCAAGGTACTTTTGATCTATAACACTCTGAATTTTAATTTTTAAATTAAGATATAAGCAAAAACATAGACAAGGTTGTGAATACAGAAGCAGAACACACCTGACTAGAAAGGCTTGAGATTTCTTGGAGGAACAATCTATCTGGAAGAGGGGATGGGAAACCAATGCTCACTGCCAGGACTTCAATAAGTCTCTAACTTCCATAAGTGAGAGGAGAGCCTACAGCCAGCAGGAGCTCTGAAGAAACCTGGTAATATACGGCTCACATGATAAAGCTTGTCATTTACTAAAAAGTTGACTAAATATAGCTGCAATACAGCATGAAGGTCCAACTCCTCTGGTTAGCCTTAGATTCTAATGAATGCTTTTTAAAATATACCTGTGAATGAATTTCTTCAGATATTCTTAATGCTTGATGGTCTAACCCTTGAGATTATGACTTTTTTTAGTCTTTGAATCAGGTGCTTAGCTATATAGATGATGCCAGGTCTGTTTAGCTTTAAATTATTAACTTTTCCACCCATGACTAGTGAGTAGTCTATACATAGGTGGACAACCCAAGTTGATACAGGGAGAACGAATCATCAGCCATTAGATTAATAATATTTGTCTGCTCTCTCTTCCTTTCTATCTTCCAGTCTCCCTAACCCATGTCATTCTCCCTCATTTCCTATCACTGATTGTTGTTAAGAAGAAAGGATGTAAGTTTGAATCTGCTGGTGGCTTAGGTCCATGATGTGTGGAAAAAAACATGCCATGGATCAGAGAAAATATAAAAATCAACAAGAAAGTATAATTTATATATGGGAGTATGAGACTAGATTTGAGTTTGAGCTTCTGCATCCAACTGTGTCTGATAACAAACACCTCCAGATTTTTCAAAAGTATGGGCTAATATATTTATTTTATACATCTTCAAGAGCCATTTTAAATTGGGTTTTCTTTCTTTTGTACTGGAAGAATACTACTCATTGAAATGACTGAGCAATATTGGATGACTTACGCTCTATAGTGACCGTCTTTTCACACACTCACAAAACAAACACTTCTAAGAGAAGGTCGAAATACTTTGATTCATATCCACTTAAAAACATCTAAATTCCAATAACAGTGATTCTGTAGTCCATTTCTAAAGGAAACCATGACTGACAATATTTGGTAAGTGCCCGTTACATACAAACTACCATCTTAGGTCCCAGGGAATTAAAATTTAAATAAGAAACAAATCTTCTTCTCAAGAAGGCAGAGTATTACTTGGATCCTTCAAGAAGCAGATGGATCCCACTAGAGAATTAGACCTGTGAAGGAAAGAGAAAAGGGAGCCAGACAAGGAGGAAAGAGTGGGTCTGATCCCTGTGAGATTGAGAGGGAAGGAAAAAAGATGGAGTAGGCCATGTAGGCCAGAGTAGACCACTCTGGCCAGCCCACAGTTGTTTATTTAATGAGTGCTGCATCTCAGAAGTGTGAGCCTGAGTGTTTACTCATCATTGGCTATGAGCAGCCCGAATGAAGCTTGGCTTCAACAAGAACTCACAGGTGGATCTAGGGGGCTCCTAGCAGTAGCTGGTACTCAACCATGCTCCCTGCCACACGAGATTTTGATGAGCACATTTTCATAACTGCACAGAAAACCAAGTATGATAATGAGCTAAAAGAGAAAACATATTAATAAAGTTATAAAAACGTGGTATAGAAATAGAACACATGCAAAGAAAACAAAAGGAAGATTAGGAGCTTCTGGGTGGTTCAGTCGTTAAGCGTTTGCCTTCGGCTCAGGGCGTGATCCTGGCGTTCTGGGATCGAGCCCCACATCAGGCTCCTCCTCTCTCTGTCAAATAAACAAACAAATAAATAAATAAATAAATCTCTAAAAAAATTAAAAGGAAGATTAATTTATTAAGAGGTAAAGGAAAGCTTTAAAGAAAAAAAATCAATATTTTACCTATGTTTGAAAGATGAACAGGATTTCCATAGCACAAGAAACAGAAGAATGGCTTTCCAAGTAGGAGAATGGACAAACTGAGGGCTTCAGAGGGGAGGGGGGTGGGGGATTGGGATAGGCTGGTAATGGGTATTAAGGAGGGCACATATTGCATGGTGCACTGGGTGTTATACGCAAATAATGAATCATGGAACATTGCATCAAAAATGGGGATGTACTGTATGGTGACTAATACAACATAATAAAAATTATAAAAGAAATTAATTAATTTTAAAAAAAGGGCCTGAAGGCACTGAAATACAGGGTTGTGGGGGGGGGGGCATCCAGCATTTTGATGATCCCAATATAGAGTTATGTAGGAATTAGGTAAGAACAGATTGAGAAGACTGTATCATGAAAATGTTTAAGAGTTAATAACTGTCAAGAAAGCAATGAATGAAAGGAGTTGTGTGAAGGAGCTAATTCCTGTGTCAACAAAAAGGGCAGGTTAGAAATGAAGAGATTGCTGAAGGGAGTATAAGGCAGAAAGTACAGCTAAGGGATGATGCAAAGGCAGTGGAAGAGGCCGAGTTGAAGATTGTCAGTGTGGGGAGGAACAGGAAGGAAAGAGAGCAATGAGTCTGAAATTATTCAGGAGCCTTGCCTTACAGGATTGTGCAGATAAAGAATACAGAAGAGACAGGTTTCAGAGAAAAGATGTTCAGGTTTATACGGATTGAGTTCAAGACATGGTGCACAGTGTATTGCTTGTCACTTCCTCATCCCTGTCACCAGGGTTTGAATTATGGCTCTATCTGTGAGGCCACGGGTAAGTATCTGAAATTCTGTGCCATAGTCTCCTCATCTGCAAAGTGAGAATAATGATAGTGTCTACCTTTTGAAGTTATTTTCAGTATTTTTTAAAATACATATAGAGAAAGCATGAGTGGGGGTGGAGGGAGGGGCAGAGGGAGAGAGAGAATCCCGAGCAGGCTCCATCCACGCCCAGCATGGGGCTCAGTCTCACAACCCATTGAGATCATGACCGGAGCCAAAATCAAGAGTTGGACGCTTAAGTGACTGAGCCACCCACATGCCCCGTAGTTGTTTTAAGTATTAAATGATTTCATTGGTTATAGTTATTATTATTTTATATGGATGCTCAGCAGTCCCTTATCTAATCAATCGCTTTTCCCAACACAGCTTGAACAAAAAGTAGTATTTGGCATCTTTCTGAATTTGTACAACTCTTTATATTTAAAACTGATAACTCTATAGTATAAAATATACATATTTGAACATATTTACTTTTTGCTGAGTAAATGATTCTGCTTTCTTAATTCCTAATCAGAGTTATTTGGTTTGTTATATTTCTGGTTTGCTGTATAGCTGCCATCCTCAGGAAACTCCATTGGAATGGTTACATAATAAAGACAAATTCCTCAAATTAGAATATATAGGAGGTTTTTTTCAGATACAGAGAGAACATAAACACTTTTTTCAAAATTTTTCTCTTCCCTCTCTCTTCCCATGCTAACGTGGCATATTTATAGCTCACTCTATCACACTTCTATTAAGGCAACAAATTTTCTCCTAGCTGTTTTTTTTTGTTTTGTTTTGTTTTGTTTTTGTTTTTTTTGGTTTGTTTTTACTTCCCTGTAAAAAATATTATTTTCTTATTGCCTTTTTTATTTATAAATTTTAGACCTTATATGTATTCACTTGCTACTGTGATATGTTAGGATTACATATATGTGTAATACATTATGTGTAATGTATTAGTAATATATTATGGTACATGAGGATTCAGTTCCCTTAACTCACCCTGCCATGCCTCCTCCCCCAAGAATTAACCTCTAGGTAATACTATCAAATATTAAATATAAATATTGTTAATTATAGATGAAATGATATACTCATTATCTTTCCTTTCTTTAAAACTTGTTCAACTTTTTAATATTTCACTTGTTTTGTGATCTGTGCGCCTGAACTTCATTTTCCCTGGTTTATTAATTCATAGCTCCCCATTCTCCCAGAAGTATCCTTCCCAGAGTACTCCATCTTTCTGTCCTACTCCAATTTGGACTCTTTAGTCTTAAGCACTGTTACATAGCTGTTATCCTTAGACTCTGATAATGTATTCAATTTTTACTTTTTTTGAAGATTTTATTTATTTATTTTGAGAGAGAGAGAGAGTAACTGTGTGCGAGCTCAGGGAAGTGAATGAGCATGAGCCAGGGGGTGGAGCAGAGGGGGAGGAGCAGAGGCAATGGGAGACACAGGCTGCTTATACTCTTTCTCTCTCTCTCTGTCAAATAAATAAATAAATAAATAATAAATAAATAAATAAATAAATAAATAAATAAATAAATAAAATCTTAAAAAAAAAAAGAGTTTACCAGTAACTACCAGGCAAAGCTTCTGAGGATCACCCACTTTGGCAGCTGAGACTTGTGAGCAGGGAGTTGAGGCTTTCAGATGCCAGGTACTTCCTGAAAATCTCCAGCATCTGTACTTCCAGGTTAGCAGTGGATAGCAAAAGTGGTTGGGGCTCATGAGGGTTCTGAGATTCACAGTAGGTGCATGGAAAGCTTCTGGGTATCTCATCTCCTTTAAGCCACATTTTCCTGTACCTCTGTGCCCCTTTCAAGGGCTATTCACATCTCCAGTTTTCTGTATTGAAAAACTTACTACTTCGAATGCCAAGAATAGCTTCTTTTTTCTTGAATAAACTTGTCTAAGGCACCTTCTTTTGCTGTTTCCTTGATAATCACCTTCTTTTGGTTGTTGCTGCCCACACTTTCTGGAATTTCTGCTTTTCCATTAATGAAATTCTTATACTGATGCACTTTGTTTTTACTTATTTTCTACTTTATTTTTCATTTCTTTATCTTTTGGTTGTACACTTAGGAAGATTTTTTTGATTGTGTCCTTTCATCATTTTAGTGCTTTTCTTTATTTTGGTTATCATCTTTTTTTTTTTTTTCCTTTTTTTCTTAGTCTTCGTGAGTGGAGGGAGAAGGGCAGAGGGAGAGGGAGAGAAAGATCTTAAGCAGGCTCCATGCCCAGTGCAGAGCCGGACTTGGGGAAGGATCTCAGGACCCTGAGATCATGACCTGAGCCAAAATCAAGAGTCAGACACTTAACTGACTGAGCCACCCATGCGACACCTAGCTATCATATTTTTCATTTCTAATAGTTATTTTCTGATCTCAAATTGGTCTCCATAGCTTCCAGTCTTTTGTAAATGCAAAATCTCTTTCGTGATATTTAATTATTACAATTTTTTTTTGTGTTTACCTTCTGCTCCCTATATGTGTTTTTATACTCTTAGATTTTTTTTCCTTTTTTTTAAGTTAGTGTCTATAGTATGGGAGGCATTCCACAAATGTTTGATCCTTGGATTACTATTTAAGAGTAAAAAAGGTCAGTGGAGGTTGCATTGATGGGGCTGGTGAACAAATGGATTTTGACAAAAGTTACTCAGTTACAGGGCTGGACTGTCTTTTAAAGGATCCTTAATTGCCAGTATCCAGAGAACTTTCTTGGCACTTCTTAGTTTTGTTGGAGAATAATTGTCTCTTCTCCCCCCGGGGCTAATACCTGGCCAGACATTGTTCTGTGAGTTGGAAAGGGGAAGCCTGGGGTCCCCACTGTTGAGTGTACCAAATTTAATAAATCTCCTGTTTCCCACTAACTAACTCTTCCTGTCTGTCATGGCTGATGTGCCTGAAAGGGCAGGGGGGATAGGTTGTTCAATTTCTGTAGAGAATAGATTACTAGTCTTATGCCTGGGGTGGCATAGTTTAAGCCAAACTCCTATATTCCTGGTATTTGCAACTCCTAAGTCCCCTTTGGTATTTTCTTAAAACAAATTATAGTTTTTCTCTTTTCTGCTCTGCCTGTCTTTTTACCATCCTCTATCTCCTTTCTATCTTCTAAAAATGTAGTTATCAGCTCCTTTCCACTTAAGTCACTTCTCCCATTTTATTTGAACTTGTAGTTTTATATCTTTTAAATTCTAGGTTGTCTTTTTGTAGAGGACTTGGGAAGGAAAAGATAAATGCACATGGTTAATCTTGCATGTTCAGCTGGAAATCCCAGAGCCCATTATTTATTCACTATGATATACTGCTTTACAGTGTTATTTATTCTGGGGAGCAGTAGAGGAGGGTAGAACAAGGGCTGAGGAGAACAGAGGTTAAACTTGACAAGGAAATTCCTTTTCCACTCTGTGATTAGTCCTATTTCAGATCAACTTAGTGTAAATGCTCAATCTTACAGAAATTTTCTTTTTATTCTTATTCCATAGAACAATTGAATATAAGGCAGCTGGTGGATAAGTCTTATGTGATTAGTGTTCATTCTGTTGTGCTGTATTCTCTGGGCCTATGTGGTGCCATCACTTGCCCGCCCTGGGCATCCAAATGCTGCTGAAGCCAAAGCAAGTAAAATTATATCTGTTCTCTGTTCTCCTGCATCAGCACCACTGGAACCATGGAGGTCTTACCTAAGACACCTTACTCTGCCATTTCTATGTGGCTGCTGATGCGCCCTGTTGGGATGTGTGGACCTTGGGCAGCAGTTTCTACCTAGAGTTGCAAATAGGAAATTAGAAGAGTTTTCCTTTCTCAGGTTTTCCCCAAGCCTATTAAGATTTTGAACCTGCCACTGGAATCAGGAGCCTAGCATCTCACCTCCTAATAATACTATTCCTTGATGTATTCATCAAAAGTGGAAGAATGCCTCTCTTTAAAAGCTTTTCTGTTCTTTTTTAATTTTTTCTTTGAATACGCATATCTCTTATACTCTGTATTCTATTTACCTATGACTGACAATAGTGTCCTTTGTTCTGAGCTGTCCAGGCCTGGATTAAATACATAAGAGAAGCTGAGAAAAGTGAAAGAATACAGTAAGATAAAATGATATAAAATGACATTAATTATTATATCTTTTTCATCATGTATCAGCTATTCTCTTGCATGCTCTTGTGTTACACATGAGAATCAGGACAATCTGTGAGCATATATTACCTCTCTTAACCCAGTAATTCACAGAATCTTGCTTCTAGATTTTTCTTCACATTAAGGTGTTCATCATATCTTCCAACTTATGAGGATTTGCCAGTATTTTTGTTTTATTATCTTGTTTTGTTCAGCTGCAAGGGGTGGTTGGAAGTTTGGGAGGAGGTGATAAAAAGATATTCCACAGTTTGCATCACTTTTTAATTATATATAAAAGCTTGTTTAATTTTTTTTAACTTAGAAGCAAGTATTTGTCATTTGACTTGTCTGAATAATTTTTGACAACTTCTTGTAGAATACACCTCTAACAATTTGAACAGAAGAGACTTAAGGGAGTACAGAATTTATGAGTGTTCTTAAATTATTTTTTCTACCGTATCTGTTAACTTTCTATAATCTATACTATAAAGTGGCTCTATTAAATTTCATTCCATCATATTCAGTTTTGAAAACCAATTTCCTTTCATGTTGCTAATGTGCTACAGCTGAGTCACATGGAAGGGAAATATAAGGAGGTCAGAAGTTATTGTACATTAGCTTCCTCAACTGAATTGATGTAAAGAAATGAATAAGAATAGTTTCCCAACTTGAAAATTCTTTATAAACTACTGTATTGTGCATCCGAAAATACAAAATAGAATATACAATGATTGCAGTTGTATGATTTTATACTATTAGTATTTAAAATGTATGAACACCATGGTACATTTTCATTCATTCTTTTTTTCTTTTTCATGTTCTATCTTTGTGCAATTTTGATCAAAGTAAATTACATTTCTTTCTGAATTTTCCCTTGACTTTCTAGTGGGCAGAATGCCAATACTACAATTTAAATAAAAAAAAAAAACACTTCCCTCAAAGTGGGAAAATCAGAAATACATGCTGTGTCTGGTAGCAGAATTAAAGTCTTTTAAGTGTAGAAGTTGAATTGCTTCTTTCCTAATCACAATATTAAAGTGTGTGCAATTATTAAATCACAATGGAATAGATATGAATATTTTACTTACATCAAACACTGCCTGCAGTGTGCTTGAATGGTTATTCCTGAAATATTATGCAGAAAGAGATCCTAAATTATTTATTGAACTCTTGAAGTGTTTAGTATTTCTGACTATAACAAGGTACTATCGTTTATTCACAGTTGTCAACTTTGGATTAATTCAAGGGTTAATTATCCATTTTATGATTTGTTCGTATGTCCCCCCTCCTTCTGTCTGCCTGTTGACCGTCTTATTTGATGGCACCTGAACCATGGCATATAAAAGGAGCTAGTGTTGGATGAAATGCAATATGCTTCTGTTAAATGCAATATGCCTCTATGAAAAGGTTGAATAGTACTAGGATTAATTTTTTTGACTTGGATCTGAATTAGCCTGTAGTCACTTGTTAAATGTCATATCAAATTGCATTTCTATCAAAAATGCTCTATGAGAAGAATTTTCATCCTAATAATGACAATAAATAAACTGAATTTGTTTTCAAGAATGGAGATGCATTTTGGTTTATTTAAGCAGTGTAAAACAAGGTATTTAGTCATTTAAAATTATACATAACAATTCTAAATGTGAGAAAATGATTACACTACACATATTCCCTTATCCATGTGTTGGAATTTTTAAAGAATTTTAGAATTTATTTTATGTATAAGGGAAAATATAAATATTCTTGCTTTACCACAAAGAAAGAAAGCATTAGTGTTTTTTCTGTAACATAGAAGAAGAAAATGAAAACATAATTATCTTCAATAATCATCTAAACCATTTGGTGACAGCACACTATCTGGATGGCAATAGATTCAAGCCTGGAGATAAAAAAAAAAAATGATACCCTTTTAACTCTGAAAATGTTCCGTATCTTCATTTATTTGCCTAACATTAAAAAACCCCACAATAACTAGGTTTTTGTGATGCTTTTTTTATATTACATATTGCAGGTTGTGACTGCAGTGTTAGTTGATTAACCTTGATTAAGTTCCCATTCCCTTTAGTCATTTGAGTTTGGTACCTCAGCATCAACCATTGTTAAATTGGAATGCCAGGAGGGAATGGACAAATACACCTGGTTTTACCTCTTGTATTTGGGAAGAAGAAGGTGTTTTGAAATCCCAGCAATTACATTTCTTGTGGTTTAAGTCTTCCCTAATACTAAGAAATTGTTTTCTCCTTAATATTTACCTGTTCAATAAACTATACACCCAGCCAAGAATGATTATGTATCAGCTATGCATCAGTATCATTCTATGAAAAATTAGCTTATCTGAGTTCAACATATGTCTTGAGATTTTATTTAATTAGTTAATGGGAGGAAACTCTTCTCCAAAGTCATTTTGATTAGAGAAAATTCAGTGGCAGTGAGAAGACCTTGACTTTCTTTGTTCCCCCACCCTCGAATTGATATATATTGTGATAGGACAAGCTTTTATACTTTTCTGTTTCATATTCTTCAACTGTAAAATGAATAAAGTCATAATTACTACCTGCCTAACTTAAAGAGTGTTATAAAAGTGCATGAGATGAAAGCCTTAAAACATTTTGATCTCTTTAGATCAAAGGTACTTCATAAATATGAAGTAGTTTTATATTTTTAAATTAAGTTGAATAGGATGTACATTATATCTAAAGCAACTATACCTCATCACTTGCCACTCCTTATAAATACAAAATAATCTAATTAGCACAGTGGCCCTTCTACTTGAAATTGCTTTATGAGATATGAAAAGACAAGGGCACCCCTCAGCATACAGAAGATTAAGCTCCTGGAATTTAAGAGGGGAGATCTTTCTGCTCTTTGCTATTCCTAGTGTATTTGTGAGATTATGGTTAAATAATCTGGTCCTACAGCATAGAAATGAAATGAGAGAAAATATTTTATTAATTAAAACAAAGGAATGTATGTTTCCTTTATCCAGTTAAAAAATCTGCCTTTCTGGGGCACCTGGGTGGCTCAGTCAGTTAAGCTTCTGACTCTTGATTTTGGCTCGGGTCATGATCTCGGTCCTGGGGTTGAGCCCTGAATCGGGCTCCCTGCTCAACAGGGAGTCTGCTTGTCCCTCTCCCTCTGCTTCTTCTTGTTCTCTCTCCAAAATAAATAAGTAAAATTTAAAATGAAAAAAAAATAGGCTTTCTACAAATACACGAAAAGAATAATGAACTAACTTACAAATGATTTTAAACCTATTTTGTTATAGTTGACCACAATAAACTGATTAAAGAAAAAAACTACAAGTATTAGGAAGGTCAGTATTACCTAAAATACAGAAAACATGGCTGTGGCGGTTATTTGTCATTCTTTTGGTGGTGCAGCATCTAAGCCTTTCTTGACATTTTGGGCATTTCCTACTGTGTGAGTTAAGCCAGAAGCCAAAGTATGCCAACTACTAGAGAAGTTGAAAATGATAGAAACTCACTTTCCCCCACCCTTTGCCACAAAGACACATATGTAACCCAAGCTTTCCCAAGGAAATGCATTCATCCCTCAAAGTGGGAATCTAGTGTGCAAACATGTGTGACCTAAGAGGCCATCACTGGAAAGTAGTTTCCTAGGCATCAGTGGCAGTGCTGGTGTTCAGAAATGTAGAATTGGCCATGTCAATTACAATATTTAGTATCTTATCAGCTGTGGTATTATGTCCTCAGATGAGTCATTACAGTGCACATTTGGGTGTGTTCTTCCTGTCTGTATCCTCAAACTTACATTTCTAGTTGCCCTAGCACGCCTATGTGAACTAACCAAATCTGATTTTATTTTATTTTAAAGATTTTATTTATTTACTTGAGAGAGAGAGAAAGAGAGAGAGAGAGAAAGAGAGAGAGAGAGAAACAGCACAAGCTGGGGTGGGGGGGAGAGGCAGAGGGAAAGGGAGAAGCAGACTCCCTGCTGAGCAGGGAGCCCAATGCGAGGCTCGATCCCAGGACCCTCAGATCATGACCTGAGCTGAAGGCAGATGCTTAACTGACTGAGCCACCCAAGCACCCCAACCAAATCTGATTTTAGAAACATGTCTTCTGTAGTCAGAGAGAGGGGTTTATATAGCATCTAATTTAGATTTCTAACTGAATTAAATAGCTATATGGTAATATTAACCACATTAAAATCCATTTAACATTATATTGACAAAATATTGTTATTTTAATACTCAGAATGAAAGAAGATCAAGTTATATTAATAAAATTTCAGGAAATAGATTGGATTATTTTAATCAGGTCTTAATAAATAAAAAATGTTTTATTTAAGTGGAAATATTTTGTCATATTTTATAGTGGGGGAAAAAAGATGAACCTCTGAGCCTGTGAAATGAATTGATATCTGGCTTTTCTACTTTTCACCATGTAGCTTTGGGTAAGTCATTTAGCCTTTCTGATTCTTGACTCCCTCATATGGAGATTAAAGAAGGTACTATTTATATTATGTGAGTGTTGGATTAGAGGTAATAGATTTCAAATGCTGATCATAGTGTCTATTTTTTTTTAAGCTTTTATTTATTTATTTGACAGAGAGACAGCCAGCAAGAGAGGGAACACAGGCAGGGGGAGTGGGAGAGGAAGAAGCAGGCTCCCAGCAGAGGAGCCTGATGTGGGGCTCGATCCCAAGACCCTGGGATCATGCCCTGAGCCAAAGGCAGATGCTTAACGACTGAGTCACCCAGGCGCCCCTGATCATAGTGTCTAGAGCAGAATAGGCATCCACACAATTATAGTATGTGATGTATTACTGTATTTTAATGAATTATTTTCTTGATTTGTTCTCGTTGATATGGGTTTTAGCTCAGTGTGGTTCTTTTTTTTTTTTTAAGATTTTATTTATTTATTTTGAGAGAGAGAGAGAGAGAGAGTATGAGCAGGGGGAGGGTCAGAGGAAAGTGTGACCATTCATGTTTTTATTTTATATCTTTCCTGAACAACTGTGACGGACACTGTAAATTGGCTACCCTACCTTAATTTTCCATTTTACTTGATTAAGTTCAAGCTGAAGATATATGAAATAAAGAGATATGCTATCTCTTCCAATACCTTCAACATTGCCTCTTCACATTGAATTTAGATATCTTTAGATACAACACTAGTCTTTGATAATTTCCTTGCTATGCAGTCTAACAAGATGTGCTAGACTTATCTTTTCTGCCCCAGATGCATCTATCTGTCTTTATTCACACTGAATAGTCTAACTTTCAAGGACAGAAAGGACAAAAAAATTAGAATTTCACATAATTATGCACTGGCTTAATTCTGTATTTCATGTACACTATTCTCATTTAATAATACCAATACTACTATAACCATTATGATTCAAAACAGAAATCATGTATTTTTTTCATATGTACTCCTCATCTCACTGCATTTTAAAGTAGTCATATATCTACATCTTCAGAGCTTATATACTCTTCATAATAGTCTTCTGTTGTAAAACCCTCATTTAGTTTTGGTACTAAATGCAAATTTTTATCTACTGTTTACCATGAATCTTTATGTCAGTGTCTCCTAAGTCATTTTGTTTCTGTGAAATTTGAGCTCTACTAGATTCCTCTTCCAAATTATCTGTAGCTTATATATGATATTTGAAAACCAGTTTGGATTAATGAAATCCTTTGTTCATATTTTCATTTCTTGCAACCCAAACTATATTTGTTTTGACATAACACGTCTCTTCTGAAAACCAACAATTTCAGTCTGCTTACTTTTGCTGTTCTTGTTTGTTTTATTTTTCATCTCATAAAGTGATTTGATCTTTTCACTTGTTATTTAAATGATGTGTCTCCTGTTCTCCCTCTTTCCAGCCCTCTTCTTCCTCCTTCCCTGCCCCTTTCCTCCAACCTTCCTTTATTCCTACTCCTCTTTCCTCCTTATTCCCCTCGCTTTCTCTTTTCTACTAATAATGTGACAATTTATCTTGGTGTTGGTTATTCTGAGTCAACAAAACCTGGTAGGGGGTTTTTACAATGAATTTTCAAATTTTTAAAAATGTTATTTGAGAGGGGAGCTTCTGTCAAATCCCATCTATCTGTCTATCTATCTATCTATCTATCTATCTATCTATCTATCTATCTATCTATCTAGATATCTATCCATCTATCTATCTATCTATCTAGATATTAATTTTGTCATAATGTTCATCTGTTTTGTGGTCCTGTCTTTCTGGAATGCTTTCCTCGTTCCTAGTCAATCTTTTTCTCCAAAGCCATATAGTCAGTAGTTTGAAACCATTGGTTCGAGTGTTCCCTAGCGTTTATTGCTTTAATCCAATATATGGGTAGGTTCTATAACTTGGTGCAAATTATCCTGAGCTGTTTTCTGTACGTGCCTGTCCCCTTCACATGCCCCCCAAAAAAGGGAAAAGGAAATAATTAAATCCACACACAGAGATTTCACTAAAAATTTTCTAAGGAGATAGAGCATTATATGTTGGATATATCTGATATCCCAGATGTTTTTAAGTTATCTAACCATTGAAGGTATAGATCAGTGGTGAAGTATTAACTATTTTCTCAATGGATTTTTTTTTCTCTCAATATCTTCTATCTCTTAAAGATAGTGTGTTTGTCATCCCCTTCAAGGAAGAGTGAAAAAAATACTGTGGTCGAGATTAAGGAATTTCTGGCTATTATACTGTTTTTTTATTATCATTATTACTATTGTTGTTATTATTTCCAATCTCATCCCTATTTTTAACTAAATTTGGAAGAAATTTTCTTCACGAATTCCACTTCTTTGCCAATATTTTATAGATAACACTGAAAATGTAAAACAGCAGGATTCTCTTTAATTCAAATAAAGAGAAGAATGACTACCAATTAGCATTGCATCTGCTAGATGATATTTTATATCTCCCTGTGAAGAGCAATATATGACTGACACATAAGTTTTAATTATAATGTGAAAAGGGACTTTTATTTTTTATTTATTTCAATATCCTTTCATCAAAATGAAATATTGTTTTCCCCTTTCTTCAGTACTAAAATAATACTAATGCTAAAATGTATACTTGTATACTTTATTTTATTGATAGGCATATATTGGCTATATTTATATATATATATTTGATCAAATAATATATATGATTATCATATATATATGAATAATATATATGATCATATATAATATATATGATTAAATAAATGTATTCCACATTTGCCTGTAGAACAGCAAACTCAGGCACAAATGCTCTTCCATCATCACAAGGGAGGAAATGTTTGTTTTACTAATGATTTTAAGCACCAAGAACCATATCTGGGAACATATTTGGTTCTCCACAAATAGTTATTGAGTAATTTTTCCTAATATATCACTTCCTTTCCATCTGCCCTCTTTTCAGGAAGAAAAAAAATGGATATAGTATTGGATTTTACTATAGTATTGTGAATAACTCATGATTTAGGAGTTTGGAAGAATAATTTTGTACAGAAGAACACAGTATAGTATATATTGGAAAATAGTGTATGTTACATAAGATTTCCTTAATGATATTTTTATATAACATTTAAGTTTGTTTCAAGCTAAAATACTGCATGTCCTTGAGGATTTATAGTGAGTACTAAACTTAGGGTCAGCGTATAATTCTTCTTCATACCACTGGAGGAATGACATTTGTGATTAATATTGCCATGGTGTTGATGAAGTACGTGGCTGTGACTATATATTTCCTTAGACTGAGGGATTGGAAGTAAGACCAAATGGGTAGAACTTAGTAGCTTACATTTCCATATAGTAACTATTTCCTAATAAATACTTTTCTGTGTTAGAAGTCTTTATTTATTGTCCAGGGTATGACCTGCCTATTTTTGTGGCTAAAAATCCAAATATTAGTCCATGAAAGAGCTGGACTTTATGTTGTACAAGGACTCTCTGTGCAATATGGTACAGAAACAACAAGCCTAAAGAGAAACCCACATTTTCCAACATCTTTTTACACTATAACCCATGTAACTTACTTTTCAGTCCCCTTTTACTTGAAGGTGTCACTGAATACTTAATTGGCTGAGGTTTGCAAAGTCTCAACCTGATTTAGACCTTTTACCCAGAGACCCAAACAGGTCGTATGCTAGTGAGTTTATAAACAATAGCATTCTTTTTTTTTTTTTAAGATTTTATTTATTTATTTGACAGAGAGAGAGACAGCCAGCGAGAGAGGGAACACAAGCAGGGGGAGTGGGAGAGGAAGAAGCAGGCCCCCAGCAGAGGAGCCTGATGTGGGCTCTATCCCAGAATGCTGGGATCATGCCCTGAGCTGAAGGCAGACGCTTAACGACTGCGCCACCCAGGCGCCCCTAAACAATAGCATTCTTATCTCAAGAGAGACTATTTTAACCTCAGTTGTGTGGTAAAACCTCATTTCTCTGTTCACTTCAAGATAATTTTCTACTAATCAGTCATACCAAATTGACTATACTTTTCAATAACTTTGTCAGTTATTCCGAGATTGGTAGCTTTGTATCAGAATCTGCCAACTTCAGATGTTCAATAATTTGTAATTTTCTGTCTTCAGTACTAAGCACAGGTGTTTTGGGGTCACCACCACAGAAATTATTTGTTATATTAGTATCTCAAGCACACTTCTCCTTATTCTTGACCTTATATAGAAAGACATGGCATTCCCAGGCACCTACTTCATAATAGCTCAAAGTCCTTGGTGTTTGTTTAAGTAAAGCTTAATTCCCTTACCAAGTTATTGATTGATCTGATGTCAGGCTTAGCTAGCACTTGGTTACATAGTTAGCAATTCTTGAGTATCCTGAGAACCATGCCCTCCAATGGTAGGGTTTAAAAGAGATCAACTCTTTTTTTTTTTTATTAAAAGATTTTATTTATTTATTTGACAGAGATAGAGACAGCGAGAGAGGGAACACAAGCAGGGGGAGTGGGAGAGGAAGAAGCAGACTCCCAGCAGAGGAGCCCGATGCAGGGCTTGATCCCAGAACGCTGGGATCACGCCCTGAGCCAAAGGCAGACGCTTAACGACTGAGCCACCCAGGCGCCCCAAAAGAGATCAACTCTTAAACAATTACTTTTACTAGGAGTAGGACTTAGCTTTTTCTAAACTCTGTCTATGGATAAGGAAACAATGAAAAAAGTGTATTCTAGCTTATTTACATAAATATCTAATTAGATGGTCCTCTGAATTTTTTTCAGCTCAGAATTCCACGTCCATTAAGTTGTCTGTAAGGGTAATTTGTTTATAAACTATCATTTTCATGATCCCCTTCTTATATATTCAATAATATTTTATTTTGAACAGATTATTTAGTATTTTTTTATTTTCTACTTTTCCTTCACTGTTGCTGCAGAAGCATATGTTTGTTTTATCTGAAGTTATAGATGAGAAATAACATCTTGGTTTATTATGGGATACAGTCAGGGGACCACTGTTGCTTCACTTGTGACTTACTTTGGCCAAAAAACAGATCCAAATTCTTAATGTTTACCCATTCCTCTTAGAATGAAGAAACCTGAGCTGAAAGAGAGAGATTCAATACTGTTCATTTACTGGTATCCACATTTTTCCACATCTTTCTTTTACTTGCAGGGAAAACATTTCTAAAAGTGTGATTTGGCCAACTGATACTGAGTAATTTGCCACAGCAACTGACACAACCCTCATGTCTAGGAGAGCCTGTGAACCTGGCTCCTGTGGAAACAATGAATACGTTCCAATGTCCACTATAGTAGATTGTATTACTGTCCATAAATACCTGTTTTCCTATTGTGGAAGAGGTGTTCATGCCTTCCCCTACTGAAGTCAGGTTGGTCATGTTACTGCCTTTGGCCAATAAAATGTAAATATCAATTCTAGGAAGATGCTGTATGAGCACTTTGTGCATCACCAGATATTCTCTCTCTGTGCTCTGTTGAGTGCAGTGCTCCAGATAGAGAGATAATATTGGTCTGAGTCCTGGGGTGAGGATAATTAGAGTCCCTTACATGTTTACAATGGCTATTAGCTAAAAATGGGCATGTAATATAAGTGAGAAATGAACTTTTGTTGTTATAGGCCACTGTACTTGTTTTTCTTAGACCTTATTTATAGTTAACTCCTATTAGAGGAAATATCAAAATCCCCAATTTACCAGTCAAGGTATTTCCATATTCTCTAGCACTGTATCATTATTTCGATATTCCACATTCCATATTCCACATCTTAGTATATAGAAAAGTATTGCTTTCCATTGAGCCAATTTTTTTTTCTGTTTACTTGTTTTTTTCTCTACTCCCGATGTAATAGCATGTATCTTATAATTTCTTCTGTTGCGGTGACATTTCTGACAGCAGGTGAGGTATCTTTACTTTCCAGTGATGCTCAATTATATAGTGGTGGACTACACTGTGAATCATGCATCTTCCTAGTGTTTAGAACATTTTGCACTATGACCAATTTTCCAATGTTTGTGATGTGTGATTCAAAAATAACAGCTGGAATCTCCTCATTAGGCAAGAGGAGACAAACTACTTTAAGATCTTGTTTCCTTCCGTAGAATACCTTTAACATGTTACAGATATATTACTTCAATTTAATTATGGAATAATTAAGTATAAATGCCTCACTGATGGGATAGAGACCATGAAATATTCAATTCATAAAAAAATAATTCATAAAAAAATAATCCAATCCTCATGTTGAATTTCTTTTTTTTTTTTTTTTTTTTTTAAAGATTTTATTTATTTATGTGACAGAGAGACAGCCAGCGAGAGAGGGAACACAGCAGGCGAGTGAGAGAGGAAGAAGCAGGCTCCCAGCGGAGGAGCCCGATGTGGGACTCGATCCCGGAACGCCGGGATCACGCCCTGAGCCGAAGGCAGACGCTTTAACGACTGCGCTACCCAGGCGCCCCTCATGTTGAATTTCTAAACTCACTAGAACTCAATACAAATTGCAGTCATGTTTTAAAATGTGAGACTTGAAAAACCCCTTTTTTTTAGAAGATTTTATTTATTTTATTTGAGAGAGAGAGAGAGTGGGAGAGAACACAGGGAAAGGAAGAAGCAGTCTCCCTGTTGAGCAGGGAGCCTGACGTGGGGCTTGATCCCAGGACTCTGCGATCATGACCTGAGCAGAAGGAAGATGCTTAAGGCAGACGCTTAACCAACTGAGCCACCCAGGCACCCCAAAACCTCTTTTTTTAAAGATTTATTTATTTATTTATTTATTTATTTATTTATTTATTTATTTTAGAGAGCAAGCATGAGTGGGAGGGGCAGAGGGAGAGGAGAGAGAATCTCAGTGAGACTCCATGCTGAGCACAGAGCCCGACACAGGGCTCGATCTCATGACCCTGAGATCACAACCTGAGCCAAAACCAAGAGTTGGACGCTTAGCCAACTGTGCCAACCAGGCATCCCTAAAAACCTCTTTAAAGATCTTTTGGTTTCTAATTCAACTTCTAAGCAATATAATGAGAAGTTTTAGAAAATTCCAATATCACATCATATGCCTTTCAGCATATATTTAGACCACATTTTGCCCAGAAACTATAATTGAATACTACCTTTTCCTTGAAATTTGAAGCCATATAGTGAATTGTTATGAAAAGAAGAGATGATTCTCAGGTGAGATTGTGTGCTGTGGCTTGATGGCAATTACATCTTCTTTACTGTTTTCTAAAGGTTTGTGTGTGTTGAGGAAGGAGGCATGGGAAGTAATTGTCATATGAAAATTATTTAGTTTGATGACTTTTAGTGTACCTATGGGCCACTTGTACAACCATCCTCTGAGGCCAGGAATGATGATCTGAGTTGCTGTTCTAGAACTAGGATTGACAGTGTCAATGGGGAGGATGTTATTCTGGAAGAGCAGAGAATAAGTGGTGGCACTGGACTTTCAGAAGTCAGATAGGTTTACTTACCTACGGGGATCTAAGATGATGATTAACAGACCATGGTGTTCCTAGGACATAGTAAATTAGAGGTTCATGAAGATATTACCTAGTTTATAAAACCAAAAAAATCAAGAGTTAATGAGCAAAATACTGATGCTAGCTGCTATAGTAGAAAGTTGTACTCTCTCGGACAGTTTCCAGATCTAACTAGACCGATTGAAAAGGAGGCCAGGTTTCCTTGAGGAAGAGCCTGTCAGTGACATAACAAATGTTTAAAGTAAATATTCGCCCCACTTTTCCCCCAAAAGACCTAAAATGTATATTAAAGTTACTATACTTGAGGAAGAAGGAAACCAAGATCTTTAGAAAGCTGAGGGGGTTGGCTGACATAAAACTCATCATGACCTCTCTCTACTTAGTATGGAGATATAAAAAGGCCAGATGATAAATGGCATGCCATTACAAGTCCATCTTCTGGGCGTCTTATGATTCTGTAGACCAAACTTGTGGTTATTTCCCTAGTCCATAAATGTACTATCAAGATGAATATAATTAGCAGCTGGAAGAACTATCACAATGGGTTCCTGGCTCAGGAAATGAGAGCCATTATGGTAAAAAAAAAAAAAAAAAAAAAAAAAAAAGTAAGATGAAGGTTTCTGAAATGTCTCCCTCTAACTAGAAAAGAGAATAAATCAGATTCAGTGCCATTCCCATGTGGGATGGCAGAAAATAGATTCTTAAAGGATGCAACAGTACTAGTCCTATCACATTTTACTTAACTTATCAGTACAACCATTAGGGGGATAAAAAAGCAAAGCAAAACAAAACAAAACAAAACAGATGAATATTGACACAAGACAGTGGACTGCCTAAACGTAATGAAGTGGTAGTCCCAAAGGTGGCTGCTGTGGTAGATATGATATCCTTATTAGAAAAGATTTAATCAGCTCTGGAAATTCGTATATAGCTAATGATCTGGTGGCATGTTGTTTTCAATCTCCATAAGGAAAGGAGATTCAAACCAGTACCCAGTCAGTGTCTTGCCCCAGAGCTATAACTTTCCTATACACTTTAAAATAGATCTAACAGAAATTTGGTCACTTCGATATTCCTTAGATCAGTTAACTCTGTTGATGAATCACATTACCTGATGCGTAGGAATAAGCAAGTACTTTCATGTCCCTGATAAGATTCATGTTAACAAAGAGTAGAAAATAAATTCCTGCAATGATTCAGGGACCTGTCACATCAGTGAATTTTTGAGGGCTCCAATTGTCTGGAGACAATTGCCAGGGCATCCTTCCAATGGAAGGACAAATTATTACATTATTCCTCTCCCATTTCTAATAAAAAGAACAGAACTTTGTAGGCCGTTTTGGATTTTGGAACAGAATATAGCTCTTTTGGAATACTGCTTCAACCTATTTATTAGATAATTCAGAGGCTGTCAACTTTTAGTGGACCAGGCAAGATAATGCTCTGCAACAAGTCCAAGCTCTGGTACAAGCTGCTTTTCAGCTCAGTCATTTTATCTGATAGACCAAAAGTGCTAGAGGTAAATGAGGATGATTTATGGAGCTTCTGAAAATAATAATAGGGGAATAGCAGTGAAGACTTTTGCATTTCTGGAGAAAGGTTATGATTTATGTAGCAGAAAACCAGCAAAAACCAGCAGTTTCTGACATGCTCCTAGGTTCCAGAAGAGATTGAATACCTGACCACAGCACAGTAAGTGACTATAGAATCAGAGCTGATCCTTGTGAACTTGTTATATCAGACCTAAAAAATCCCAAGTTTGGGCAGTGCAACAGCGACCTACTTTTGTTATGGGAACAGTATATTTGTGACGGACTCTAGCCAAATGTAGAGTGTAAAAGTAAATGGTAGAAGTAATTATATGTGTCTATGTCATCTCTGTTATGCTCTGTTGAGCTCCTTAAGTTCACTCCTGTGGTATGGTGGGGGGTGAAGGACTAATGATTCCTTATGAGTTGCTGATGTAGAATAATCTAGGGTCTGAATCAAGAATGGGTCAGCTAGATAAGTTTGGCCATAAAATGGACCTCTGCTCCATTACAATCTAAATTAGAGGTGGCCCTTAAGACAATAGTGAGTCAAAAACCTTCCATCAGCTAGTCTTGAGCCATACCCATTTCTCATCCCTCCACTTTGAGTGGAGGAAAAAGTTGTTTAAGCAAGGGTATCCTAGATTTCTGGACAGTGATAAATGGCATGGAGAATAATTGTAGTCTTGGAATGTGCAAGAGTAGAAAATCATATACAGAAAATTTTGGAGAATAGGCTTATAGATGGATCTGGTAGTGGGTTCAAGAGGAGCAGACCTTCGTGTCCTATATTAACTTGGCTACTAAATATCTCACCCATCATCAGCAGGGACCAGTGCTAAGCCCATGGTATGGATCTATTTGTTGTATTTTATACACTATTACCCTGAAAATTAAAGGCTAGAGAGAATATTGGAGTGGCCTCTTAAAACACATAAATAAGACTTAAACTCTGGAATGTTGCCCAGTAGGAGGTTAGTGTGTATTTCTAGATGTGGTATACACATTCAACAAATAACTATTATAAGATGTTATATCCTGGGACCCCTGGTAGCTCTGGTTGGGCATCTGCCTTTAGCTCAGGTCATGTTCCCAGGGTCCTGGGATCGAGCCCTGTGTCAGTCTCCCCACTCAGGGAGCCTGCTTCTCCCTCTCCCTCTGCCTGCCCGCTCCCCCTTCTCATGAACTCCCTCATTGTCTGTCAAATGGATAAATAAAATCTTAAAAAAAAGATGTTATATACCTAAACCCTACTATATGAATCTAGAAACCAAAGAGAGAAAGTAGGATTGATTCCTCTCACCAGTATATCTAAGCACAATTTGGAGAAACTTATGCTTCCAGTCACAGCTCTTGGCTGTGTTAAATTAGATGTTCTGATCCCAAGAATGAAATGATTCTCCCAGTTGACATGGCAGGGTTTTCATAGATCCTAAGACTACCGCTATCAGTGGGTCATTTTGGCCTTCTCAAGAAATGACAGATTGGGGCACTTGGGTGGCTCAGTCAGTTAAGCGTCTGCCTTTGGCTCAGGTCATGATCCCAGGGTCCATCTCTCCCTCTCTATCTATCTCTTGTGAATAAATAAATAAAATCTTAAATAAAAAATGACAGATTGAATGTTATGTACAATAGGAGTAGATCTGAGTTCTGCAGGGCATAGGCTGTAGTAGATGTTAGTGCTGCCTGGCCCGTATCATCTCATTTTATTTTTATTCAGCTGAGGCTTCCGTGGGTTCTTGTACACACAGTTTGCTTCCCACCTCAAACTTCTGTGTCTTCCTGCTTGAGGACTTATTCTGACTACTGAAGCATTCTTACAAGCTTAACAATCATAGTATTAATTCTAATTATTTGATTAATATTATCATTACTTCATCACCTTTATGTTTAATTACAAACATTTCCAGGGATAATTAAATTTGTTTTCTAAAACATCTCAGGCGAATTTAAGCAGAAGTGTAGTAAAGTTGAGTAACTAAAGGTTAAAGGTTGTCCTCCTGGACATAGAATCTGAGTGCTACATGTCCTTAGGTTAATTTATCTGAGTTGCAACTGGGGACACTAACCATACTTGATAATGGGCTACATTTACAGTCTCTTTCTACATTTTTTACCCCATCTTGCTCTTTGATATATGGGCTCTGCTGATATTTCAGCTTTGTCTTTCTATTGTCTCAGACTTTGGTTGTGTATTCTGCACCCTATGGTTTGTAACCAAATGGCTGACACTCTGATTCTCACTTACAGAAAATTTCTGCTTTACTTTTGGGCACCTGGTCTCATTTTGGTAAGAACCATGTAACGTGTGAGCCATATTTCAAGAAGGCTCTCTCTCTCTGCTCTTTTCCATGTATATCAGTGTTTCTGTGCAAATTGTGAGTCAGCTCGGCAGGTTTTAAATCTAATAATGATTTTTTTACAACTTTCTTATCCATTACCTGTATTTGATCCAGCACAAAGCTGTCATAAATTGAAAACCTCCAGAATTCAATCACCTTTATCTCACACACTATCATACTAATCCAGGCTACCATCATTTCTTGCAAGAGGCTCCTAAATAACCAGTCTTCCTGTCCCAACTCTTATTTGCATCCACTCATTGGTAGCCAGATGCTGTTTTTGAAATACAAATGCAAGTATGTCAGTTCTTGTTCCCTCCTACAGCACTTATTCACATTCAAATCATTGAAAGGGCTTGCACAGTGCTTAGTCCTTAATCCCTCTAGTCCTTGGTGCTCTCCACAGGACTTTGCTTTTGGCAGTCCCTCCACTTTTAACGCTTTCCTCCACACTTGCACCTGTAATTAATTCCTATTAATTTTGTAGGTCTCAGTTCAGTTGTTACACATAAAAGCAGCCTTCTCTGTGGGCTCCACATAATCCCAAAATACCATACACTTTAATTAGCTCTTATGCTTTTATTTATTTTTGGATGATTATCTGTGTATCTCCCTCCTTACACTGTCAGTTTCTAGTGGTCAGGGGCTGAATTCACCACTGTATTCCCAGCGTTTTCCACAGAGTAGCCCTTCAGACACTTCCGTTGAATAAATAAATTGTTTACCAAATTCTGCCTTGGAATGGCAGATATTCATACTCTCATCTCCATACTTTATTCTCACTCTGAATGCAAGTCTGAAGAATTTCCTTTTGTCTTCTTTCCCACACTTACAAGAAAGTAGGAAGGTAGTTTCCAGAGTATCAAGCCACGGGTTCTTGAAAACTGAAACAGGGCTTAAGTGGGCCTGGGTGTAGGACAGTTTGAGAAGCTGGAATAATGATGTTAAAGTTGGTAAATAAAGGAATATGATGGAGTATAAGAGGTAACCAATATAGTGGTCCATGAAATTAATGAAGGAAAGGAATATTGTTGTCCTTTTACTCATGTTTTCTTCCCCTCTTCTTGCCACTGTTTTATTATCACCAATTAGTTGTTGACTCCTTTCAGGGACAGTGAAAATTGGGCAGAAGGGTTACTCTGCACTGTGAGGACATAGTATTTTTTACAATATTGATTCTATGAGAGCATGCATGTCTGAGCTCAAGCAAACTGAATAAATTGAATAAACAAGAACTCTTGGTATACAACTCATTCACAACCTATGGACTGCATATATCAAAGACTAGTTCTTTGCCAATGTTTTTCATTATTGTGTCTCAAAAACATTTGTGTCTCATGTTAAAGCAAAGAAAATGTATTCTCTTTGAAGGAGAAGATATTTTTATAAAACAGTGCTATTTATATGTTATAGAAAATCGTTGGATTTGCTCCACATAAATTATTCATCATTTTTTTCCCTGGACAATGCTAAGATTTTAAAGTAATGGATAAGTTTTGCTTCATCTCCATAATGTAATTTTTAAAATATTTCCAGTTACACTTTTTAAAATTTGTTTCAGCATTTATGAGTCAGCAATAACAGCTACTCAGAGTAAAAAATTATTAAACTATTTTAATATATTTTATTTAATAAACCATCCATTCCTTTGCAATTACAAGTTTATTATCTAGTAGCAAAAATACAACTCTTAAAATGTGCTACCAACATAAAATCTCAATTTCTCCAGATCCCAACTCTCTGTGATTTTACATTCGCAATATTAAAATGAACTCCGTGAACATTTACCTGTACCTTATCATGGGGGTCCTTGAGATCCTTTGTATTTCCCCTCAAATATGTCCGTATTATTTGTGCTTAAAGATTTTTTAAAGACCCCAGGAGGTGTCCTATTTGTCTTTTACAAGTACATTTATCTGGCAGTGGTATTCTGCCAGCTCCCTGGTGTTTCTTCAGCAGACACTGCAGTCTTCTACCTGGCAGAACTGAGGCCATCCTGAGTGTTTTTGTCCCTATCAACATCTCCACTGTGTTATTAGGCACTGTTGATGCTATATTAGGAAGTGCAGACTTTGGCAGGTGCTGCCACTGCTCTACTGAGTATGGTGGTGTCTCTGCTGCTGCTGCAGCTGTTCCCTTTGTACAACCCCAGGAATGCCATGAGGTAGTAGTGGTTTCAAAGCTGTTCCTTCTCCTTCTGGTGAAGTGCAGGAAAATGCATCTTTCTCATAATACATTATCTTAGACTTAGAGACATTCACAAGGAGTACTTATTGTGCCATGTCTTACATAGGTTTAGGCAGACATTCTTTCCTGTGTTTGTTTTATTTTACTTTATCATCTACCTATTTCCTATAGTTCTCAAGCATGAATCCATTAGGAATTCTACTGTGATGCAAACCTTGGCATACTCCCTCTGATCATGCTCTTAATACAAAAAGCTTAAGTTAACAGCAGATCATAACACATCTTCAAATTCTACTTTCAGTCAATCAGTTCATGCCCCCCCCTACCACCACAATTGTAACCAATTTGCAGAAATAACATTTTAGAAAGTCCTCTTACTTCCAAATTCTTCTGATAAGGGTACTGACTTGAATTGTTCTATCCCAAAACAGATAATATTGATTAAGAAGATAAAAAATAATATATGAGGTAATACAATATGGAACATGCCATGCAAAAATAAATGGATAAACAAGTTAATTAATTAAATAAAATCAAAAGCCTGTATATCTTGTAATGCAATTTATTTCATATAAACAGATCCTGAGAATTAAATGCAGGCTGCTTTGTGCCTCTTGTTCCTTTACCACCATTGAAAACCTTAGCTTCATTGCAAATAGAAAAATAGCATGTTATATAAATTATAAAAAATAGTGTAATGATTGTAACAAATACAATTTATTCTTTGTTTGTTGCACTCATAATCAGCATTTTTAAAGCATGTAAATTCCCTTAAAATAAAAAGTACCATTCTATAATGCAAAATAAACTAAAAAATATTAATTACTAAAAAATATTTTTTGAGCTACAGATAGGAATATGGAAAAATCTAACCTCAAGATTTATCCTAATAGCACTGACAAAAAGTAGCATCGATAACTAGGTCATAATAACTTAAGTCACTACATGGTGTTACACCAAACTTCACAAGTTAAGGATACATTCCTCCAGAAGATTGCCCTCACTTCAGGACAACAGCTGCAAGCTTGGGGATTCCTAGGCACCCATACTTCTAACCAGCTGGTTAAAAATTTGAGAGTTCCTGTTACCACCTCAGGTTCAGTAATTCACTAGAATGCGTTAAAGAATTCACTGTTACACTTATGAATTCGGTTTCATTCTAGCAAAAAGGATGCAAATCAGAACCAACCAAGAGATGCATGGGGCGAAGCCTGGGGAGGGTCCCAAACATGAAGCTTCCATGTCCTCAAGAACCTGTCACCTTCCTTGCATGTTAATATGTAGCAATATACACAGGATCTTGTTCACCAACAAAGGTCACTTGAGCATTGGTGTCCAGAGATATTACTGGGGTTTCATTATGTAGTCATGATTGATTCAATCTTTGGTCATGTGATTGAACTTAACCTATATCCCCTTTTATTCCCTGGAGGTCGAGCTGATACTAAGTGATTCAAAACCCCAATCTGGCATGGCCGTCCCCCATCCTGAGTTATCTTATTAGCATAAACTGTCTAGGCCTCTACCATGGGTCACTTCATTAATATAAACTATGAGAGCACACCGTGAATAACAGAGACACTTGTATCACTTGGAAAATAAAAGATGTAGATGCTCCCTCCCAGGAACCAGTGACAAAGGCCAGCCAAATTCTTTATTATACAGTAGAGAATCTGCCCATGCTGTCTATTTATTTTGTTTAATCTTTTTCAAATTTTTTTAGCCAGTAATTTCAAAGTGCCTCTTGAGTAAATTGCTTTATTCATGTAGAATTTATTAAAATTTTATATTAAACTGCCTCAGGCTTCCTTTTTGATATCTCCATTACCATTTTTATTATCTTATTCCAAGCAAACTGATTGTACTGTATTATAAATTAGTAGTTCCCTAGCAGATGACGTCTTTATTATTTATACAACAAACAAACCCAAAGAAGACCACACCAGAACATATCACAATTACGCTTTTGAAAACTAATGATAAAAATTTTAAAGCAATCAGGGAGAAATAATACATTATTTGTAGGGGAAAACAATTCAAATGAAATCTGATTTTTCAAATGAAACCACAGGGGCCAGAAGAAAATGTCATGATGTTTTTTTTTTTTTTTTACATGCTGAATAAAATAATTGTCAACCATGGATTCTATACGTGGTGAAATTATCTTTCAGGAGTGAAAGATAAAAAAAAATTTCAAACAAAGGAAATTGAAAGAACTTGTGAATAGCAGACCTATCTTTAGAAACTGGTTAAAGGAAGTTTTTCAAACAGAAAGGAAATGTTAGAAGGAGAAGTCTTGGCACATGAGGAAGGAAGAATGAACAATGGAAAGACCAGAAATATGGGTACATAACAATAATCTCTCCCTTTAGTTTTTATATGAGTATTTCTATAAAATACTCCTAAGTTTACATATATATGAATACATAAATATATGATTTATAAATCATATTTGATTATTGAATTAAAATTGCAATTCCATGTGATCTTTGAGAAAATATTTAAAAATTGGAGAAAGCAAAAGAACCTAAATGGAAATGAAGTGTTCTCACTTGACTTGAAGTGATAAAATGTTGGTACCAATAAGCAGTTATAAGCCACATATGTATATCATGAAAAACTGAGTAAGATGGAAAATGATTGGTGAGTTTTATCAGAGAAGTGATATATTGTGGTTTACATTAAAACAAAACTAAACACTCAGGTTGCTAGGTGGAGAATTAATTCCGTGGGTATAAAAGAGACGAATTAGGAGGTTACTACATTAACTAATGGAGAGACAGCTTGGCACAGAGTAGTAGTGTTAAAGACAATGAGAAATGGTAGATTCTGGATATATCATGAAGGTAGAAGTATCAGTATTTGGTTGTATAGTGAATAGGGTTGTAAATTATTAAAAAGGGAAAAGAATGACCCAAAGATTCCTGATTTGAGCCAAAATACGTAGTTGCCATTTATCCAAATGGAATGTTTGTGAGAAAATGAAAACAGGTTTTGAACCTTTTACTAATGACTATTAGATGACAGTTAGATGTAGCATTGCATAGAACTTTTAAAAATTATATAAATCAAGAGCACAGAGTATAAAATAGGACTGGAGATGTATATATGTATATATGTATATTTACATATATATGTATATATATAATCACACACATATATATGTATACACACACATATTCATACATTTGATAGATATTATGGATAATATGAAAGCCATAAGACAGGATTAGATCACATTGAAAGTTAAGGTACAGAGAGATGAGAAATGGTGTGAAGATTAACCCTGGTGAAATCCAAAATTAAGAAGTCAAGAAGATGAAGGTGAACCAGAAAAATAGACTGAAAAGGAACAACAAATGAGTATAAGAACAGAGAAAGAGGTATTCTAGGAACTTTCTTAAAAAAAAATGGTTTCAAAAATAAGTTGTCAGTCCCCTGTGACAAATGCTGTTGAAAGGTTGAATGAGATGACTTAAGACTTGGCAATTAGATTTGTTATGCATTCTGTTGTCAGGATTCGAGAGTAATTTCAGTGCTCATAAATTGCTATGAGATGATTTAATAATATGATTAAATGATAGATTCTATTTTGATAAGATATATGAAACACTGTACACCTGAAAGAACATAAAGATATTTCCTGCCCACTCCCCTACCTGCACCCTATGCACATTGTCTTTCTCTAGGCTCTCAAACCTTGAGGGTTTCACCCAGAAAACAAAATTTCTTGATTCATAGGTGTTGTTTCTAAAACAAATACGATAATAACTTCTGTCCTATATTAAAGGTCTTTTGAAGATCAAACTATGAAGCAATCATGCAATGAACAAGAGTAAGGAGATCGTCAAGGGCACAATGCTTCACATTTGATTTTCCACATTTCCTCCACCTAAGTACAATGCTATAAGCAAGCTATAAACAGAAAATGCATCAGTAGCCATAAAATTCTAAGTTGTTTTGTTCCACAAAAAAATCTAGCATTTCTCTCTAAAAGAGATCTAGATACTGTGAAGATGCAAAGATCCCATCTCAGTAAAATTAGACAGTGTTTGACAAATGATGACTGGTTAATGGGAATTATATACATCTAACTGTAGATTTAAGAAGTGAATTAAAGCATCGCTCAAGCAGATAGGAAATGAGACTAAGAATGTGTGATCTTCTGTATATCCTTTCTGTTGAAACAATGATTCCGCTTTCATCTTTCTGTTGAAACACTGATATGTTTCTAGGCATGTGATTTATGGAAAAATAATGCAGAAGTAGGATCAGCATGCCATCCTGAAGACACAATAGTGTTGTGTCAGTTGAAAAACATAACTCTGGAAATGATGTGCAATAGAAATCAATAACAACAAAAAAGAATAAAAATGGTTTTATAATTTTTTAAAAAGCAGGAAGTAATAAGAAAAATGAAAGCTCAAAATGATACATTGAGGTAAAAGGATAATAGTTACAAAAGGAAGAATTGCATGAACAATAAAGTTGTAAAAGGAAAATGTATGTTGATAGTGCTAACAGCTAAAAGAGAAATACTATTTTAGAAAAAGAGTGTTGCAACACTAGCAAAAATAAACGGAAAAGTAGACATACCAAGAACTGTCCTATAAGAAAAGTTTTATAATTATTGTAATAATAATAGTAAAAAATAATAATAAAAAAATTCTACAATCACTGAGCCCTCAAAAAAACAAGCAGTAAACAAACAGACACAGAAATAACAAAATTATAGGTCTTTCAGGCTCCTGCATGGCTCAGTCAGATAAGCGTCTGACATTTTGGTTCGGGTCATGGTCTCAGGGTCCTGGGATTGAGTCCTGCATTGGGCTCTGTGCTTAATGTGGATTCTGCTTGAGATTCTATCTCTCCCTCTCCCTCTCCCTTTGCCCCTCCTGCTTGTGCTCTTTCTCTCTCAAATAAATCTTTAAAGAAAATAGAGGTCTTTCTATAAGTGATCAAAATTATTGTATACTTTTAGGGAAAAGAAATTTGAAACAGAATTTTGTATGAAAGAAAACAGTTTTTAAAACATATAAATGCATTTCAGATAATTAGTGACTCAGAAATTTTATCATACACATTTAAAATTTTTTTAAAACCAGGCTAACAAGTTATATATAAGCATGTAGCAACACACATGAGCTCACTGAGAGATGGATCAAAATTTACACTTTAAGAAAGGGGGACATTGCCCTTAAATTTGTATGGAACCAGAAAAGACCCCGAATCTCCAAGGAACTGTTGAAAAGGAAAAACAAAGCTGGGGGCATCACAATGCCGAATTTCGAGCTGTACTACAAAGCTGTGATCACAAAGACAGCATGGTACTGGCACAAAAACAGACACATAGACCAATGGAACAGAATAGAGAGCCCAGAAATGGACCCTCAGCTCTTTGGGCAACTAATATTTGATAAAGCAGGAAAAAACATCCGGTGGGAAAAAGACAGTCTCTTCAATAAATGGTGCTGGGAAAATTGGACAGCTACATGCAAAAGAATGAAACTTGACCACTATCTCACACCATACACAAAAATAAACTCCAAATGGATGAAAGACCTCGATGTGAGACAGGAATCCATCAAAATTCTAGAGGAGAACATAGGCAGCAACCTCTACGACATCAGCCACAGCAACCTTTTTCATGACACATCCCCAAAGGCAAGAGAAACAAAAGATAAAATGAATTTATGGGACTTCATCAAGATTAAAAGTTTCTGCACATCCAAGGAAACAGTCAGAGAAACTAAGAGGCAGCCCACGGAATGGGAGAATATATTTGCAAATGACACTACAGATAAGGGACTGGTATCCAAGATCTACAAAGAACTTCTCAAACTCAATACACGAGAAACAAATAAACAAATCAAAAAATGGGCAGAAGATATGAACAGACACTTTTCCAATGAAGACATACAAATGGCTAACAGACACATGAAAAAATGTTCAAAATCATTAGCCATCAAGGAAATTCAAATCAAAACCACACTGAGATACCACCTTACGCCAGTTAGAATGGCAAAAATAGACAAGGCAAGAAACAACAAATGTTGGAGAGGATGTGGAGAAAGGGGATCCCTCCTACATTGTTGGTGGGAATGCAAGTTGGTACAGCCACTCTGGAAAACCGTGTGGAGGTCCCTTAAAAAGTTAAAAATTGAGCTACCCTATGATCCAGCCATTGCACTACTGGGTGTTTACCCCAAAGATACAGACGTAGTGAAGAGAAGGGCCATATGCACCCCAATGTTCATAGCAGCAATGTCCACAATAGCTAAATCGTGGAAGGAGCCGAGATGCCCTGCAACAGATGACTGGATTAAGAAGTTGTGGTCCATACATACAATGGAATATTACTCAGCAATCAGAAAGAATGAGTTCTCAACATTTGCTACAACATGGACGGCACTGGAGGAGATAATGCTTAGTGAAATAAGTCAAGCAGAGAAAGACAACTATCATATGATTTCTCTCATCTATGGAACATAAGAACTAGAATGATCAGTAGGGGAAGAAAGGGATAAAGAAAGGGGGGGTAATCAGAAGGGGGAATGAAACATGAGAGACTATGGACTATGAGAAACAAACTGAGGGCTACAGAGGGGAGGGGGGTGGGGGAATGGGATAGACCGGTGATGGGTAGTAAGGAGGGCACATATTGCATGGTGCACTGGGTGTTATACACAACTAATGAATCATCGAGCCTTACATCGAAAACCGGGGATGTACTGTATGGTGACTAACATAATATAATAAAAAATCATTATTAAAAAAAAAAAAAAAGAAAGGGGGACATTGCAAAAAATGATTACTGTTAAGCAATATAGTTCAGTTAATACTCAGTTTATTTTTACAACTGAATATGAATATCAAAATAGTCTGAAATAAATTTTGAAATATAAATTATTTGAATGTTATAATAATCTCCAAATCTTAGCTTATATTCTCAGAGGTAATTTTGGTACAGTGGTTAACACAGAGGCTTTTGAGTGAGAAAAACCTGTTGCATTTATTTATTATTTATCTTTGCCTTACTGAAGTGTAGTTGACATGCAGTATTATGTTGTATGTATAAAATATATACAATAGTGATTCGACATTTGTATACATTATGATGTAATTTAACATTTATATATGATTCAAAATTTATATATATTTTCCTGTGGAATAGAGAAAAGATATGATTTCTTATGACTAGATTATACTATAGACCTGGTCTATTGATATAGCCCTGAGGAATAATGGTGAAGGGGTATTGCTGACCATACAACCTGAAAACAAATTGTCTTTGGTGATATTCACAAGAATAGAGAAAAGTGTTTTCACATTTAGTAGCTGTATCCATGTGCCAAATGATATGTTCATTTTTTTCAAGAATTGGAACTATATCTGGAGGAGCAAGTGCAATTGAAGTCATCACCTATTCAAGTTTATAGGAATTTACTATCATTATACAAAATACATCTCTCTTCTGCAAAGTTCAAATAGCCACATTAAATATTAAGGTGATAGGAATCACTACCTTTTGCCTCTTTTAGGACAGTGGTGATGGCACTAATATCTGTAGTTTTTGCAGAAATGCAGGTCTGCTTTGATTTACTATTTTGGCAGATTGAGAAGGTGCTGTGGCTTCTGTTGAGCTTTTGCTACAAGATTATCCTCATGACATGCATCAAGGAACTAATATAAGAATTTTGACAATTTGTCTGTTCCTATTAAGCATTTCAGAATTGGGATAATCACAGGATAGGATCAGAGATGCATTAAACTCACTGTGAGACAGACCTTAGATAAAACTTAGATTGATTACCTGAACGTCATCTGCCTCTACTGTGACTGGTGGTACACAGTAGTGTTTTAATGTCCAAAAATCTAAGTAAGTTCGAGACCATGTACAATAATCCAAAAATGTCTAACTTTTCCATTAACCAGTATTCGGTGCCGTGGACTGAACTTCAAACTCCCAAAACTCATATGTTGAAGCCTTAACCCCAATGTGGTGGTATTTGGAAATAAGGCCTTTGAGAGATAATTAGATTTAGTTGAAGTCACAAGGGTGGGTCCCCCATGATGGGATTGGTGCCTTTATAAGAAGTGACACCAGATAGCTTGCCTGCTCTCTCTGCTGTGTGAGTACACAATCTGAAGTTCGCCACCTATAACCCAATAAGAGAGTCTTCACCTGAAAAGGACCTTACTAGCAACTTGATCTTCAACTTTCAGTCTCCTGAATTGTGAGAAAATAAGTTTGTATTGTTTAAGCCACCCAATCTATGGTATTTTGTTATGGTAGCTCAAACTGACTAAGGCAGATCTTGGTATGGATAGTGGGGTGTTATTGTAACAAGTACTTAAGAATGTAGAGATGGCTTTAAAACTGGGTAATGGGTCAGGCTGGAAAGTTTTGAGGTGCATGCTAGATATACGGAGGTTAAGGGCAATTCTCATGACGTCTCAAATGAAAATGAGGAACATGTTATTGGAAACTGAAGGAAAAGTGTTTTTTTGTAATAAAGTGGCAAAGAGCTTGCCTGAATTGTGTTCTAGTGTTTTGTGAAAGTTAGAACTTGTGATCAATGAAATTGGGTATTTAGCTGAAGAGATTTCTAAGAAAAGTTTTAAAGGAGTGCTTTGGTTCCTCCTGATTGCTTATACTAAAATGTGAAAGGACAGAGATTAATTGAAGAAAGAATTGCTTAAAAAGCAAAGCAGAACTTGATGATTGGGGACATTTTAAGCTACCTATATTGCAAAAACTGAGAAATCATATAATGAAGAAAACATACACTGTCACTCAATAAAGAGCTTATGGGATCATACAAGGAGAAGCCCTGCCATTTCAAACTGAAAGAGACAGAGATGGGGCAAACTGGAGAAAGGTTGTTGGACTTCTTGGATTTCACAATATGTGATAATAGAGCTAGTTCAACTGTGACCATGTGCTAGAAGAGGGAAAAATTACCCTGAAGGAGACTGAGAGAGAATCAGGGCCACCACCTCAACTTAAATGGAGGTAGATCCATGAGAATGGTGTCAGGTATGTCCTGAAGTAACAAGTAAGTTGCATGATTAAGTGACACAAGTAGGATTAGATAGGTAAGAGAGGTATGCCAGACAATCAAATCTACCTTGCCTACTAATGCATTTGACCACATGACTGTATCTCCAAACTTTATATATATATATATATATATATATATATATATATATATATATATATATATATATGTGTGTGTGTGTGTGTGTGTGTGTGTGTTTATACACATGTTATATATAATTATATATTATATATGTTATATATGTATATAATTACTTTCATATAATTTCAAGAATGTAAAAATTAATTAATGGCAATAGAAATAAGAACAGTGGCTTTTGTTAGGAGATGATCAACTGGAAAAAGAAACCCAAAACTACTTATGAACTGTAATTTAGAGTGAGATCATTGGAATTGCTCCACATAGAGAAAGAAGAGAAAATGCTTGGAAAAATGCTTATTCTTATGTAAAAAATATTATAGAATTGTGTCATTTCTTTACCCATACAATAAAAACCATTCAGGTGTATTTAATACGTAGATATAAAACACAAAACATAATTTTCATACTTTAGAATAAAAGGAAGAAGTCAGTTTTTCAAATAGCCTGGTAAGTGGATAAAGCAGTAAGGAGTAGCTAAATGACATTGGCTAGATTAAAAATAAAAGCTGTCCAAACTAATGCATCATCCCCAAGGAAAGAGTAAAATCACAGACTTAGGGAAATATACTTGTGACATATATAGCTAACAATGGATGAATGAGCAGAATGTATTTTTTTTAAATCCCCAACAAATCAATAAGAAAGAACAACTTAATAGAAAATGGATAAAGGTTATTAACAATTCACAAAAGTAACTAAAGAACGTAAGAAATGATGGTCAGCTTATGAATAGTCACTAAAGTCAACAATAAGCAACAGTAAGATATAATTCAGCATACAGCAGGTGTGGGGGTTATGTAAAATCTGCCAACATCAAGCACTGGTGAGAAGTAGCTCAAGAAATACTCACTGTTGGTAATGGTATAAATTGCTGTAACCACCTTTGAGAACATTTTTTAAAAAATGTGGTAAAAAGCATATTTTCTACCCCAGCAACTACACTTGTAAAACCTTTGCATACTTTCGTCTGGAAGATTATTCTAATGTTTATTGTGGAATTGTTTGTACCTGAAAAATTGGAAGCAACTATAATATGGGACTAACTATATCCTGGCATATATATTTGCATAATATCACAGGTACATTATGTCAACTTTAAAAACATTCCATAATTGGTATACTCTGTTGGAGGTCCATACATATGTAATGTAATACTAAAGTGCATGGATAAGAAGAAAACACACTACCTTCTTGGTTGAGTTTGTTATTGGGAATGACAATTGGTGTGAATAAATGTGATGTGGAGCATTACACAGGACTTCAGCTGTGTCTGTAATATTTTTGCTCTCAAAAAAGAAGTTCTGACCATATATAACAAATGCTAACCTTCAGTAAACCTGGGGGTCTGTTATACTGTCTTCTTCTATGTATGGATCAATATTTCTTTTAAAAATTATATAAGAAATAAATTGCCACCAACAAAATAAAAAATGGTACAACTGAATCGGAATCTAGACATTTTAACTCTCAATCTTGAATCATTGGGAGGAAGGAATTCAGGAATCAAATATGTGCTCAGACCCAGGAAACCATAGCATGAAATAGAAGAATAGGTACTACAAATGGTAAAGAACGTGTAATCAATCTACATGGGCTCACATACATTCTTGGATAGTAAATTTTAGAGGCTGAGCGAAAGAAAACTATTAAGTAAAATAGAAAATGCTTTTTTAGTTAGAAAAAGATTTTGGTTCTTCCTTAAATTTACCACTCAAGAATTAAGGAAATTAAAGCATTATAAGTTTTAGAATAAAGGTTCTAAAATCATGGCAGAAACTTTTATAGATTTATATAATAAAAATTTTTTTCTAAATAATATCGCATCACACCTCATTAAGTTCTTGAACTTTGTGCTTTAGATTTACTGCTTCCTTTACTTTTGACATTTTAAATGAATGGAAATTAATAAAACAGTAGCCAGTTGACACACACAGTATTTCTGTATTGTATGGAACAATACAAATGTGGTTTAATATGAGTTTCAGTATACAAGTCAAATGACATTATGCTAAGTTTAAATCATATGCTTTTTGTTTGAATACAAAACTTTTAATCTACTTAAATACAAGGCTAAAAATGTCAATAATTCTGAAGATAAGACTAATACTTTAAATGGTGGTGAGGCAAGAAGTCTAACAGACCTCAAGTTAGAAATGACAATTAGATGTCATTTTACTTAGCAGTCCCACTTTTAATACTGCTATGAAATGAACAAAATACTGTGTTTCCATATTTAATCTTATAGGTGGAAAAGGATATACATTGAAAAGAAACTACCAGCAGTGTCCACAGTTGCCAGTATTCATTTAAGAGATATTTCTCTTCAAAATTTAAACAAGTGTGCCCAAATTTGTGTTCTGTAAGAGTGTGGAATGACTAACAACAAAAAGACATCTTTGAATACTTATTAATTTTTCTCCCATATTTAATGTGTTGCCTTATAAAAGAAGAAAGAAAACAAATTAAGAAGAGGACAGTGTTGAATAGCCATTAGAGTTCTGTCATCTGTTTATGAGCAACTTTTGTGCATTTTTAAAATCTGGAAGCTGCAAGCTAAGGCACAGGAGTGAAGTGGGATTAGTGCAAAGATAAGGAGAATGTGGGGAGATGGAAAAAACGGGAGATCACACATAGAAAACGCAATGCAGTTGCTACTCTGCACCTCAGCTGTGTAATTTTCCGTATCTCCCATCTTCTCTAAACTTATTTTATTTCGTTGATAAATGCAGGAAAATGCTTTTTTATCTTATTTCACAGGGTTTTCCAGATGGCTGCTATAATTGTTCAATGATAATTTATATGGAAATATCAACATATTTTGAAAGCCACATGGTGTTTTGCACAAATGGAAATTAATATAATTTTAATCTCTTGTATTTCTGTAGACCTGTCAAATACACAAAAGTAAATAATATGCTTAGGAACAAAGCTATTGGGTTTAGTAGATTAATTGTACAATATAGTTAGGTAAGGGAGGAATTTGTTTTAAATCACATTAAGCAGATTTCATTAAGGGGCAAGGATCATTAGGGTGACTACATATATGTTGTTACCAGGATGCTGAGGATCTGAGAAACAAGAATGTTCTGGATGCTAATCTTTGGGACTTGCACATTTGATAGTTGGCAAATATGGTTTGGTAAATTCTACTAAATAGGACTAGAAACAAATTTGATTTCAAACTCTTACTCAGCCGCATACTGTTTCTATCACCTTGAGTGAAATTACTTGGCTCTTGAGTTGTGTATTTTTAAATCTCTACAATAGGGATGCTAATAAGATGACAATAATACTAGTAGTATGAGAAGCTAACAATGAGTGCTGTTGTAGCTGGTCCTGTATTCAGTGTTTTCTGTATCGAATAATCATGTACAAGGTTGGGAAGAATGAAGAATATTTTATATACAAAAGATTGTCTATACTCCAATACACATATGTGCTAAATAAAAGGCAGTCACAATTTTTTAAATCAATTTGAAAAAGGGGAAGCATAGAATAGTAGCTGTGTTATTTGGCTTTGAAGTAAACAGATAAGGATTTGAATTCTGACTCTGAAATTAAGTAGGTTATTTTAAAATAAACTTCTATAAGCCTCAGTTTTCTCGATTCCGAAAGATGAATAATAATAGTGGTGGGGTAATAATGTTACATGATTTTTATAATATTGATTTTTCATATTATCATTAAGATGAAAATTAATATTTGCGCTTTATGTAGGTGAGTGTTTTTTTTCAGGTTCTAGACTTTGAAACACTTTGGAAAAAGTCAAAGAACAGCATTGTACCAAATTTTGAGTTTGTATTAAGTATTATTTTGGAAGTTCTAAATAATGTTTTTTGTAATATGATAAATTACTTAAGATGGGCAGTTTCATTTGAAATCAATAGTACTTTGTTTTCAATTCATTTTTAGACATTTGACATTAAAAATAGATTTTATTTGTCGATTCATTCTTTAGTGATTTATCAAACTCATGCAAATAGTCATTTAAAAATTTTTTGTGAATAATCAGGGAAAAATTATTTGGAGAAAGAAAGTAAGATAATTTTCAACTTAATATTAATTCTTTCTTATTCCAACTAAGATACTATTTTCAACAAATGTTATAAAAATTAAAAATAGGACACATGATATGTATTGAGGTGTACTTGTGCAGTTCAGTCATTTGAATATCTCAGCAGCCCAGAATCTAGTGTAATTAAGAGATAAGCTCAACCAGACTTCTGGTTGCAGGTTTTACAATTGGAAAACCATCTGGAGTGCTCTCAGTATTGAACAATGATTGTTGGTCCATGTACATAGGTACAAAGCACAGAGAGAGGCAGATTGACTTATTTGGCTAATAAGGAAAACTCTAGAGGAGTAAAATCATGTTTATTTCATTTTCTAAATTAAAAAATAGATTTAGATCATTTAAATGTATACATGGTGTAGACTACTGTGCTACATGCTATTAAAAAAAAAAAAGTATTGAGAGGTAAATCAAATATAGACCTGGTGCTCACCCTTGAGAATTTTCCTTTAGAGATAGATAACATTTGTGCAGACACCAAAAATAAAATATTTAAAAGATGAGGACATGTAGGCAGTCAGGCAATCCTGGAAATAACTTTAAAGATGTTTCCTCTGGCCCAAAATGTGCACCAGAGTTTAGTGATATGTCACTATTGATGTAGTAGGCTATTAGTCAAAATGAATTGACTGAAGCATGGATCATCAGAAAGACAATTTCCAGTGGGGAAAATGCACATCCAAGCATTATCCTTTCTTAGTTGTTTTTGTTTTTTTTTTTTTTTTTTTTTTTTTTTGGTGTCAGATAGTTATAAAATGTTTCCAAAGCCTTCTTTCTGTGTTTCACTCGGTCTCTGTGCCTAAAATTTATTTCCTGCTTTGTATGCTGATTGACTTCCTGGATTTATGAAGTCAGGGGACTTCCTGTCAATGTGCCATTCATTCATAAAACAAGTATTTGTTACTTCTTCCTATTTGTGAGTTTCTAAGCCAGAAATTTAAAATTAAATAAGATACAGTCCTCACCCTATCAAACTCAGAGTCTTACTATTTTTACTGGAATAGGAAGAAAGGCAGTAGAGTTGCAGAGAAGGGAGTCAGAGAAATGTTTACACAGAAGAGTTTTTGTTTGTTTTCTTTGATAGTTGAGTAGGGCTCCTTAGTAAGAGAATTCTAGAGAAAACTATTTTCCTAAAAGTGTCCAAGCTTAAAATTCATTATCTCTGAAGTACCTGTGAAACTGCAAGTAATTTAACATGGTTGGAACATAGGAGTTATGAGGAGAGGCAGGAAATAAAGGCTGAAATAAGTTCAGAGCATATTATTAGTTTGTTATTGCTGCTGTAAAATATTATCACAATGAAACAACATAAATTTATTATCTTAGAATTCTGTAATTCAGAAGTCTGATACTGATGCTCACTTCAAGGTTTCTGCAGGGCTACTTTTCTTTGTGGGGGCCCTAGGGATGAATCCATTCCGTTACTCACTTGAATTGTTGACATGTAGCAGTTTCTTGTAGTTGTAGGGCGGTGGTCCTTGTTTTTTGGGTGGCTGTCAGCTCTAGAGTTTGCCCACATCCCCTTGGCTCAAGACCTCCTTTCTCCAACTTCAAAGCTGCCAGTGGTGTGCCAAATCCTCATCATACTTAGAGTCTCTTCTGTCCCATCTTCACTGTGGTGTTTCTGATAGTCGCTTCTACTTTCTTTTCCACTTCTAGAGGTCCATTCAATTTAGCAAAAGGTCAGCTGATTAGTAACATTAATACCTTTTTGAGATGTAAAGTCACATATTTACAGATTCCTGGGATTATGTCCTGGACATCTTTAGGGGTCCATTACTCTGCCTTCAATGAGACACATGTGTCACCTTTGTTTAAAGAAAATAAGGGGGGAATTTATATCATTTCAGATTCTTGTGTACATCTGTTTATTCATCTTTTGTAATTTTTCTTTGCCCAATTCTAGCATATTATATTTTTTCTAAGTATTCGTCCATTTTCTTTATGTTGTGGAACTAATTAGCATGTAGACATGCAAATTATTCTGTAATTATTACTTTAAATCTTTATTATGGTAGTTATGGAAGTATATATTTAACACTTTCATTTACATATTCTCCCCCTTTTTTTCTTGGTCAGCATCACTGGAAGTTTGCCCACCTCATCTATCTTTTCCAGAAATTTGCCGTTGGTTCTGTAAGCCTCAATTATATATTCTTTTTTCCTATATTGTTAGCTTTTATACTTATTTTTATTTTATTTATTTATTTCTGTTTTATTTTTCCAACTTCTTGAAGTGGTTGCTCACTCATTATTTTTATTTCTCTAATTTGTCATTATATAAATGTATTCTAAACTACAAATTTGTGTCTATATTGCCTCTTTCAGTACCCCACAAATTTTATTATCTAATGTTTTCATTGGTATTTAGCGCTATTTTTAGTTTTTTAAATAATTCCTTCTTCTAGATAGAGTTAGTAGTTGTATTTTATTTAGTATGCAAAAATGTGGTATTTCTTCTGCCATATTTTAAAAATTATTAATTTCTATTTTATTACATTGTGAATGAAGAACATATTTTCTATGCTGTTGATTCTTCAGGGAAAATAAGATTTTTTTGTAGATTATTTTATGGTAAGTATTTTAAAACTTTCCTTTTAGCTTGATATAAGTGTACATTTTCTGCTTAGGTGTATGTAGTTCTATGTATAGATATTGTTAAATGTTTATACTTAGATTATTGAAATTTTATTTATTTTGGTTTATTTATGTCTCGTTTACATATCACCTTCTAAGAGAAATGAAAAGCACAATTTAATATGTTACTGCTGCTTTAATATTTGGAGGGCTATATCATTCATCATCCTTGGCATTAGAGGTGAAATCTGTCAGATTTGTAATGAACAGATAATCAATATCTTGTAAAAGCAGTTTAAGTAATTATAGGAAAAAAGAGCAAGTAGAAAAACTATTCAGCTGATTTTATTAACCAGTTAGGTATGATGAAAGAAAAAAAGACCATTTAATTTATGAATATTAGGAATATATTGTATCTTATCTAATTTTGTAAAAGATATATCACTGACAGAAACAGCATATATACTTAAAGAGAGACTTTAGGCACATTCTTTTTTTTTTTTTTAAAGATTTTATTTATTTATTTGACAGAGATAGAGACAGCCAGCGAGAGAGGGAACACAAGCAGGGGGAGTGGGAGAGGAAGAAGCAGGCTCATAGCGGAGGAGCCTGATGTGGGGCTCGATCCCATAACACCGGGATCACGCCCTGAGCCGAAGGCAGACACTTAACCGCTGTGCCACCCAGGCGCCCCTAGGCACATTCTTATTAATGTATTTAAGTTAGTACAGTATCAGTGATACTTACTCTCACTTCTAATGTTTAACATTACTAGGAGAGAAGGGTAAAGCTATAAGGAAAATGCATGAGAAACGAGGTTTGGAAAAGAGAATTTTTTAAAATGTGATATAAAATCAAGTGAATCAACATATGAGAAAATTCATCAAGGTGGCTGGATAAATTTTGATCAACTTATGGCCATTAATAGTACTTCCTTGTAGCAGCAGAATCAACTAATAAGCATTATTTAAACAAATACAACTCATAATAACAATAAAAGTATTAAATGCCTAGCAGCCAACATAAAGAGCTAACACTTTTATAGAGTAAATTACAACTGTAATAAAGTAGTAAAATATATAAAGTCATAACAGATTTAAATAAATAGAAAGGTATACCATGTACAGGGATGAATAGCTACATTTATATATTTAACATGTCAATTCCTTCCAGAATAACACACATTATCAATACAATCAAAGTAAGATTTCAGGCTGAGCAGCCGAATATCCTGAGACATTTGACAATCTTATTCTAAAATGGATATGAAAGTATTCAGTTGCAGGTCTACATTGATAAACAAGATAAGGAAGGGTACTCTTGCTGACAAATATTGATGTATATTGAGAAACCATAGTACTAAATGGTACAAAAACAAGGAATTTGACCAGGAGAACAAAAATGAAAACACAGAAACATATATATGTATATAAGAAACATATATGTTTATGTGAGAAATGGTTTATTACAGATGGCATAAGGATGAGTTATTTAGTAGGTAGTGTTGAGAAAACTAACAACTTACTCTATGGAAAAGAGTGCAGCTGTATCACTATTTTATTCCAAATGATGTTGCACTTGAAGTGTATTAATGTCCTCAAGTACAAGGAAAAAAAGTGTAAAGATAATAGAAAATAATTGGGAAGAGCTTTTGATGTTACCAAGGAGTGAGAAGAACTTCTTAACTGAGGTCTAAAAAGCACAGCAGACAAGGTCATGAGAAGACAAATTTGATAATACACACACAAATGTTTTAAATTATCTTCACTGACATTCTCTATAACCAAAGTTACAAATATATAAATAGCTGGTGAAAGATATTCCTAAATCTTCTAAATATATAAAACTAAAACATAATATTAATAACATAAATAAGAAAGAGCTCTAATTATAGGACAATAAAAAGAAAAGAAGGTATTTCAATAGTAAAACTGACATAGAAATGAACAGTAAGTTTACAAAAGTTGTAGCCCAGTAGCTGTGCAAACTTCCTAAGTAGTCAGGGGAAAAAAAGCAAATTAAAACAAATTGAAAATGTTTAGATATGGATAAAATCTACTGGTGGCAAGGCTGTCAAAAAAGGGAATCCTTTCTGTCTAGGGAAATTAAGCATGCATAAACTTTAAGATTTAGTCATCCTAATCCTGAATGATGTGTTCCCAAAGGAAAAAAAATTTCTCAAAGGACTTAAGAAAGCTTATAACGAGGTGTTCATGAAAACCGTTTGCCATCACAGGGTGTCTGTCTCTAGGTATATAAATAATAAATAGTAAGGCAGAAGTAGTAAAAGGAAAGAGATCACAGTGCATAGAGCTCCTGGATAGATCTCCAAAATCTGGAGATGAATGAGAAAAATGGTAAATAGGTCTTAAAGCTTAAGGCCACTTAAGTAAATGAACATAAAATATTGATGAAAAAAAACATATGTTATAATAACATTTGCAGATTAAGAACATGTATGGAACACATTAGTTTGTTGCCTACAGAGGAGAGGGATAGAAATAGGTATTAGGAAGGAAAGGGAAAATAAGATAGGGATTGTTTATATCAGAAAACTCCATAATAGTGGCTTATACTCTTAAATATTCTTTCTTTTTTTCCTAATGTAAAGTGAGTTCAGAATTAGGCAGAGGTAAGTTATTGTAACAGCTCATGATATTATCAATCAAACTCTTTCTATCTGGAACATGTAACTGTGTTCATCATGGCTGCAATATGTCTGTCTCACCTCCAGGTTTGGCATATACATTCCAGTTGGGAAGAAGGGTAGGACCTGGAGACCAAACACAAGAAAGAGATACCAGTTGAATCTTTCTCTATTAAATTGCTCTCCCAGAAGTCCCACTCAAAAACTTTTAATTACATCTCATTGGCCAAAATTACATCACATGGCCACCTGTAGTTGGCCACCTGTAGCAAAGACACCTAGAAAATCAGATGTTTAAACTTTTAATTCTAAAGAATGTAAGAAAATTATAGTAAATGTCATTATAAATGTGTGCCCAATAAGAATTTGTATATGTATACTATGTAGATCTAATGGGCTGATATTTCAATTAGAAAATAAAGGGGACTAGATCTTGGTGCCTGGCAGATAAAATAGAAAGTGGATTTGTTGATATAATGATAAAATGTTATAGTGGGAAAGGTAAGAGTCACTGGGAATTCCTGAAAATAAGAATGGAATGATGAAAGTGCTATTTTCAAAAGATCAATATGGCTGTGTTTTGTGGGTTGTGTTATAAAAGTGGTAAACTAGAAACAGAAAAACGGAGTAGAGAAGTGCTTTATAATGTAATAAAAGTTAACAGACTACATACCCCTCTGTTTAATTCTGACCCCTATAAGTAGTTTCATGACCTTGATGCCCATTGAATCTTTGAGTTTTATTTTCTTCATCTGAAACTTAGGGATGAGGGTACTAATTACTGCAACAACAAAGTGAAAAAAAAAGTTTATAAAATTACCTAGCAGTGTAGCACTTTTAGTATAGACAGAAACACTCTTCCCATGACAGATGATATCTACTAGAAGCCTTTCAGAACTATCATTCTTACTGGTAAACTACTGGCATTTTTTCTCCTTAAAGGCAAAAACAAGATAATATCCACTCTATTGTATTTTTCACATATCAAAATGTTGCTCTTAGCCAATGAATTAGGCAAAGTAGAAAAAAATAGATTATGGTTCTATGCTAATTCTTATCAAGAGACTAATAAAAGCTAATCTCACAAATCCTAGTGGGAGTTTATAGAAGACAGATGGAACTAGACCAGTCACAAATCACAGTGAGCCCAGTTAGTCCTCAAACCCATCCTCTGGTTATTTCCCCAATTGCTGAATACATCAGACTCTATGACTCAAGAACGCTTTACCTCCCTACTAGTATGGTCTTTATATAATTTCTATAGTAACACCCAACCTATTTTGATCATTTTTCTTAAAATGTAGACATTTATAGAATGTTGACACTCCCAAAGTTTATACCCAAGTCTTGCAGAGTTGACTTAATGAGCTCTGCTAAACTATCACACAGATGGTGGTTGAGAAGATAAGAATATCCTTGAGGTTATTCACTCTAGGAGACTGTTCTATCAATGGTAATTGTGAATATGAGTTCTTTTTTCCCCCTTTCCTCACACTGAAACCACATTGCCATTTCCTTACCCACACAAAGAAACAAACCTAGTAAAGAAATCTTGGTAAGACAAATACAGTTTTGGGATCTTTATTGTTCTGTAGATCTCTGATTATATAGAGAGATCTCCCTCTCTCTCTCTCTCTCTCTCTCTCTATATATATATATATATATATATTTCTCTCTCTCTACATATGTATATCTGTATATAATCAGAGATCTGCAAACAATAAAGATAACAGCGAGAAATATATTCAGAGGATAAATGTAGGCCTATGTAAAATTATTGTCATCCACATAATGAGATTTTGGTAATTGTGGCACAATCTTGAGGATCATGAAATGTGCATTAAATCTGTTATTTAATTTTTTTTATTTTGGTTCATTTGCCCAGTCAGGCCAAAACTTTGTCATTTTGCAAAGTTTGAATAATAAATAATAACACTTTACTTATTACTGTAAAACTATGATGTATTCAGATATTAACAAAGCTTCAACATTTAAATTGTCATGAATAATTCAGCATGTTTGTAACTAAGTATGCTCATAAACAGTAGAAGGACTTTAATCGTTAGTTTTTGCAGAAAATCTCATAATTAAGAGAATGGCAATTTACTGTACCTGTATCAGGGTTCTCAGGCAGCATGCAGATAAATATACTAATTTTAAGACGATAATGTGGGGGCACCTGGGTGGCTCAGTTGAGTAAGCCTCTGCCTTCTGCTTAGGTCATGATCCCAGGGTCCTGGGCCTGAGTCCCGCATTGGGATCCCTGCTCCACGGGGAGTCTGCTTCTCCCTCTGCCTGCTGCTCTCCTTGCTTGTGCTCTTTCTGTCAAATTAAAAAAAAAAAATTTGAAAGGGAGATAATGTGGTTTCTTCTTTTTATCCCATTCTATAAAATGTAATGGAAGACCAAACAGATTCTAATACTTATCCAATTCTGTCTCAAGTTGTTACTATATATTACCTCATACAGCCCTCACAACTCTTTGAGGTAGGGCTGTTATTTCTCCTACTTTACAGAGGAGGAGATTAAGGCTGAGAGGATAAGTGATTTGCATTAACCAATGAAGCTAGCTGGTGATGGGGACAGATGGGCATCAGGAATGCTGCCTCCAGAGCTTGCTCACTTCACAACTATGGTCTACTGCCTTTTCTAAGAGATGTCCTATATTCTTTGTTTAAATTGAGGTTATGCCTTGACCTAACACAGAACTTAAATATGAAACTATCAGTTTGTTTATGATTAAAGCCTGCATTTAGTCTTATAGCTTATTGCATATCATGAGTGTAAGAGTAGAGTTATGTGAAAGGAATAAAACAGTTGTTCACTTCGGGCACAAATAGATTGCCTCACTTCTGGGCCCTATGTAAACCTATGAAAGGATTTTCCTTCATGAGTTTAAAAGTACCTGGCCTCTTACATGTGATTTATGGAAATATGCTGAATGAATTCAGAAAAACAAGTGATTTGAAAGCTTTTTATTTGATTCTATGGGAACATAACAGAGAAGCCAGAAGCAAGCAAAATAAGTTCATCCTGTTGCATGTATGTCAGAGATGCCCCCGAGGTGCCTTTATAATAATGTACTATGAATAATTCTGTCTTAACAACCAGAGTTTAATAAGAATAAATAATTCTCTTTTTCACATTGAGAATTGAAAGGATGTCCTTTGGTATAAAATTCCAAAAATTGTTTTCAATATTGAACAAGAGTGAATGGTATTAAAGCTAAGTAATGAATCAGTGTATTTCTTTTCCTATGTTAGATCATCTTTTCAAAACAATTATTCTCTGGTAATCTTTTAAACCTACAGTACTTTTATTAGGTAAAATTATGCCTTTGTCAACTCTCACAATCTGGGCTTTATTTTTTTTTTATACTTGTCCTTTATACTGTAAGTAACATCAAATATTAAAAAATAGTTGAGATATAAATAATGTTTCATATTTTTCTATGTCCCTTTAATTATGTAGGTAAAGGTAAGAATTTTAAATGGCATTTTATTCACACATATCCTAAATAAAATTGCTAAAATTAAACATAATTTGAGTTTTTCAGTAAATACCAAGATTAAAATAACTGTTGGACTAATAAAAAGTAAGTAAAGCCAAGTCTTCATCATGCATTGCCTCTAATATAACACTTTATAGTGTTAACTCAATACATAAATACATTTAGGATTTTGAAGGTGAGATGTCCACACCAATGTATTTAGGAAAATTCCCAATAGGAATGGAGCTTAATATCTAAAATAGGTGCTTAAATTTTCAAACAAAGCAGACCATGAAATGCATCTAATCCCCACAATAATTTATCTTCTCCACTTCCCTTCATCACTGAAGGGGGCTGAGACGCTCTTAGCAGTCCTTTCTGGCTGTTGCCAACATATTGTGCAGAGCCACTTGAAACTATCATCATTTTTATTCATCGGTCAACAGATCATAGGTAACTTCTTCACAAGACCCTAGAAGGGAAATACAATTGTGAGGTAAGAATAGGCACCCTGGGAATATATGCAATTTATGTGTTCCTTTAAGACCTATGTGAAGATAGTCCTTGTCTCTACCACTTCTATCTTAATGATCAAGTATTGTTACTATGCATCCCCAGCTACATTTTAGTATATACTCTATGTAATGACACACTATGAAGTCTTGTGGATTAATAAAAATAAGTATGTGTTTAGACTGGATTATGTTACACATATCCCTGAGGCTACTGATATTGATATAACCCTGAGGCATGATAGAAAATGTGCATCACTATTCTTTCTAGGACAAAGCAGAGGGGTTTTTTTGTTGCTGCTTAGTGACTTCCCACAGATAGCTGTTTACCAGGTGTTGCGGCGTATGCTCTGTGCTCCAATAAAGATACCACATCTGAAAAAAATTGTAATTTGAAACTTATCTTAAGATTATAGTGATCCAGGGGCACCTGGGTGTCTCAGTCGGTTAAGCGTCTGCCTTCGTCTTGGGTCAGGATGGTGGGGTCGTGGAATCAAGTGCCACATCTGACTCCCTGCTCAACAGGGAGTCTGCTTCTCCCTCTGCCTCTCCCCCCTGCTCATGCGCTCTCTCTCACTCTCTCTCTGTGTCTCTCTCTCTTTCAAATATATAAATAAAATCTTTTAAAAAAAAGATTATAGTGATCCACTTTTACGTAAGACCCATCTGTCTTTTTCAGAGTATTTCAGGTAGGTTGTATGGTGATATTATAGGCATAATCAACTTTGAAAATTGTAAATCTTTGTTGTGGTTCTAACATTATGTGACCTTAGTATATGGCACTGCTTTTTCTTACTCTGTTTGATAGGGAAGATAATTTCTGAGCACATCTTCTTGGCTCTCTAAAACAAAACAAAAGAAAATTCTTTATACCAAGGATCATGGACCAATTAATGAATTCTACGTTTGCTCCAATGTCAATCCCAACCGCATGCTCACAAGTTGAAGGTTCACCACTGTATGGGGGTTTATTTGGGGTTCTGCTACATTAAGAGGCAAACTCGAGCCCCAAATCCTTTTATTAATATACCATGATGTGTACATGATACTTGATAGCAGGGTCCTTCCTCAAGAGTATGTAGACTCCACTTCCCACAGAGAGCACAGTGTTGGGGGTTCACATTTAGGAAAAAGAAAGATTCTAGATATCTACTGTAATGACCTTAGTCAAAACTAATCCCCAGACTTATAGTTTTCTTGGTTTAATAAATCTAGCAATAAATGTCCTACAAATGTCATCCACACTCTCTTAAAAGTTTCCTATGATTAGATCACTTTTGTTGCTATTTTTCCATTCTTCATTGCTTCAGATAAATAACTGCCTTTGCCATATGAGAATCTTACTATTTTCAGTGACTTGGAAACCTGTTTAGTGGCATAATCTTCCGCTAACATCCTCAAACTACACATAACAACTACTAAAAGAATGGTTTGTCATATTGCTATTCACCTCACTAACAGTTTTCAAAGAGGTAGCCTTAGAGGATTCTTGGGGGACATGGTAGGCTATGATTAAATGGGATCCAGCTTCTGTAACATTTTTAGCTCCATTGATTATTTCCATTACATAATATAAATTAACTTTTAGCACCCAAACTCAATTTTACCATATAGGTCAACATGAAATCCAAGTGCTATTCAGCCAGACAAGTGAATACCAGACCATTTAAGAATTCAAGGTTTCTTTTATTCATTACATTAGCCATAAATACAGTCCAATATCCTGCTATTATCACAAAAGACCATAGACTGGCTAGCTTAAACAACAAACATTCATGCTCACAGTTCTGGAGGTTAAGAAATCCAAGATCAAGGTGTAGTGTTTCATGAGGGCTTCCTTCTGGATCACAGATGACCATCTTCTCTTTACATTCTCCCATGGCCAGTCCTTGGCACTTGTAGTGGAAAGAGAGAGAAAGAGCTCTTTTATCTTTCCCTGTTTGTATAAGGGCATCAATCCCATCATGAGGGCTCTACCCTCATGACCTAATCTAACCCTAACTACTTCCTAAATGCTTCCCCTCCAAATACCATCACATTGGGAATTAGGGCTCCAACATACGGAATTTGGGTGTGACACAAACTTTCAGTCTCTGAGCCTTTATGAGAAAAAACATTTTTTTTTAAATAAGAGATGTTAAAAGCACTCTTTCAGACAATGTGCACTTTGAGGTTGTCATTTTCTTTCTGATCTCAAATGCAATTTAGAAAAATCAGGCCACCACATAGTCTTTGTATAAAGCCCAGGAAGAATGTATAATAGCTATTAGGTAGCTTACTAACAGAAACAACTAGAGGATTGGCTAGTGTCCAAAAGCCCATGGAAAAACTGGTATGACTGTATAACTTAACTTGGGTGAAAAACCAGAATCTTTTTTCTTATCTTTCAATCCAGAATAAGTCCTTTCTTTTAAAGTTTTTCTAAATTACTGCATACACAAGAAAGTTGTTTAATGGAGACAGTTGCTTATTTGTTAAGAATTTTTACTGTTAATAAAAAAGATGGTAGCAAGACCATTCATTCATTTACTTTTCTGTAGTCTATAGTAGTCAAGATTTATGAAGTTGTGGAATTTTAAAAAAAGAATTTCTATAAACTGAGCAATGTGAGTATATATATGTATATTCATTAAGATAATGTGTCTTTTATCTTTTTGTTATTGTTGTTTATTAAAGGGTGGTTTCCTTGGGAAACTTTGTAAAGAAATTTAGCAATTTAGCATTTCTGGGCTCTAATGAATAGATGGTTTTTTGGTCAAAGAATCAGCAATTCATTAAATGTTGATATATTAAATTGGTATAATATACATTTAATTAAAATCTTTATTGGGACGATTGTAGATCTGCATGAAGTCTTAAGGGTTTATTGTTAGAGGTTAAATGAAGAGATCCTGAGTATGCTTCACCCAGTTTCCACCAATAAAATTTGCATATCTCTAATATAGCATCACAAACAAGTTATTGACATTGATACATTCTACTGACCTTATTTGAGTTTCCCTTTTTTTACTTGTACCTACTTGTGTGTGTGTGTGTGTAAGACCTACACAATTTTACCATATGTCTAGGTCCATATATCCACAGTTAGGACACCGAAAATTTCATCAGCTAAAGGTCTCTCATTTTGTCCTTTAATGACCACACCTACACTGATACTCTCTTTCTGTCTCTAACTACTGAAATCCACAAATCTGTTCTTTATTTCTCAGATTGTGTCATTGCAAAATGTTACATAAGTGCAGTTATATAGTGTGTAAACTTTTGTATTGGTTCCCCATCCCCATCTCATGATTCATCCAAGGTGTTATGTGTTATCAATTCCCTTCCTTTTAAAAAAAAATTTTGAGTTAAATTTTTTGGTATACATACAGTACAGTTTGCTTAAAGATCAGTTTATTCACCTGTTGAAAGACACTGGAAGTGTTCACATTTTGCAATTACAAATAAGCCTACTATGTACATTAATGTATGGATGTTTGTGAAAACATATTTTCATTTCTTTGGGATAAATGCCCAAAAGTACAGATGCTGGATCATATAGTAATTGCAGACCCTTTCAAACTGTTTCCCACACTGGCTGTACCATTTTACATTCCCAATAGTAATGTGTGAGTGATCCATTTTTTCCACATTCTTTCTGGCCTTTGGGGTTTTTCACTATTTTTTTTAACCATTCTGATTGGTGCATCGTGATTATCTCATTGTGGGTTTAGTATGGATTTACCTGATGGCTACTAGATATTAGTGCTTTGTTGAGTGTGGTTTGCTCATATTTTCTCTCAATCTGAGGCTTGCTTTTTCATCCTTTTCACGTAAGCTTTCATGAAACATTTTAATTTGATGAGACTCAGTTAATCAACTTTTCCTTTTGTGGATTATGCTTCTGGTCTCAAGTGTGAGAATGCTTTGGATAGGGCTAGATCTCAAAACTTTTCTTTTGTGTCTTTTTTTCTAAAAGTTTTATACTTTTACATCCTTCATTTAAGTTCAGGATTTCTTTTGGGTTACTTATTGTACAAATTGTGAGATTTAGATTGAGGTATTTGTTCATTTTTTCCACTTTGGGTATCCAGTTGCTCCAACACTTTTTGAAAAGGCTATCCTTCCTCTATTGAACGTCTTTTCCAATTCTGCATTTTTGTCAAACATCAGGTGAGTATATCTGTTAGGGTGTGTTTCTGGGTCCTCTGTTGTGTTCCATGAATCTTTATTCCACAGTCTTTATTATGGCAGCTAGGTAGTAAGTCTTACTATCAGGTTTATTTGAAATACAGTGATTTCTTTTTGTTGTTGTTGTTGTTGTTGTTGTTGTTGTTGTTGTTATGATTAAGACTATTATTATATAGCTAGCCTAGGATAAGCCCATCTACGTTCATAACAATCTATGTTAGGATATTTATAGGAATTGTATTAATCCTACAGATCAATTTGACATTTTTGAATACTGTATGCCTCTCCATTTATTTAGATCTTTGATTTCCTTCATCAGCTTTTTATAATTACTAGTTTACAACTAGTATGTAATCATAGTATATAGATCCTATATATCTGTTGTTAGGTGTATAACTAAGCATTTCATTCCTTTGCTGCATTTGTTAATTACATTTTTAATTTTAGGTTCTGCATGTTCATTCTTAATATAAAGAAATGTGACTGATTTTATGTTGAATTTATATCCTGAAACCTGCTGAAAACTGCTTACTTTTTCCAGTCTCCCTTTTTCATTTTACTCTGGTAGATTTTTGTTTTGTTCTACAAAGATATTCATTTATCTGCATGTATAGTTTTATTTATCCCTTTCCAATCTGGTGTTTTTTTTTTTTTTTTTTTTTTTTTTACTTATTTTCATTGCCTTATTTCAGTGGCTAATCCAGAACTATGTTGAGTAAGAGTAGAGAGAGCAGCCATCTTTGCCTGTTCCTGATCTTAGGGGGAAACTATTCAGCTTTTCACCATTCAGAATGATACTATCTACAGGGTTTTTTGTAGATGTAATTTATCAGTTTGCTGTCATTCATTTCTGTTACTAATTTGATGATTTTTTTTTTTTTAATCATGAATGGGTATTGGATTTTTGTCAAATGCTTTACTATGTCAATTGACAGGGTCATATGGTTTTTCTTTTTCAAATTGTTTATATGGTTTATTGCATTGTTTAATTTTAGAATACTGGACCAGCCTTCCATGTTTGGAATAAATCTCACTTGGTCATTGTATATGCTGCTGGATTTGGTTTGCTAGTGTTTTGCTGATGATTTTTATATCTGTATTCAAAAGAGATATTGGTCTGCAGCTTTCTTTTCTTGTAATACCTTTATCTGGTTGTGGCATTTGATCCCATATAATGAATTGTTGAGGAATTTTTTCTTTCACTGGAACGTTTTGTGTAATTGTTGCTAATTCTTTTACGTGTATTTGGTAGAATTTTCCAGTGGAATTATCTAGGCCTATAGATTTATTTTTGGAGTTTTTAAATTATAACTTCAATTTATTTCATAGTAATAGAGATATTGAAATTATCCCTTTCTATTTGGTTGAGATTTGGTACTGTGGCTTTCACAGAATTGTTTATTGAAATCAAACCTTTTTGAAATAAATGAATAAATAGAATAAATAAAATGGCAAATTAGACATAATGCAATTATAAGACTGTTTTGGTTGTTATTAAAATTCTTACAATAATCAGGTGATAAAACTTTTAGCTTAAAATTTCTATTTTCATAGCTAGTTAACTCGGTAAGTCAAGCCACTTCTTCAACTGAGGACAAGTAGCAAAGCTAGTCAGATATTTTCAAACCTGCCCCTTATGACATGAAAATTAATAGTTACACAGAAAATAATGGGGGAAAAACCCAATCATATTCCAGTATATATTGTTCAGAAAAAAATATGTGCTCAGGGAAAATGTTATTGATACCAATATTTTATATAAAAGACTGAAAATAAAATAAATGAATATTAAAGTAATTACAAAATGTAAGGAAAATCAAAATAAATTAAAAAAGCAAGGCACACTAAATTCAAATGTGTCTACACATTTCTAAAATCACATAAATAAAGGGAGAGGGGATTTATTTTATTTTTTATTTTTTTTATTACATTCAGTTAGCCAACATATAGTACATCATTAGTTTTTGATGTAGTAGTCAATGATTCATTAGTTGCATGTAACACCCAGGGCTCAACACAACACATGCCCTCCTTAATACCCATCCCCAGGCTACCCCATACCCCCCACCCCCCTCCCTTCTGTAACCCTCAGTTTGTTTCCCAGAATTCAGAGTCTCTCATGGTTTGTCTCTCTCTCTGATTTCTTCTCGTTCAGTTTTCCCTAATTTCTCCTGTAGTCCTCTGTGCTATTCCTTATGTTCCACTGCAGAACACTTGTGAAAGAAATTGAGGAAGACACAAAAAGATGGGAAAACATTCCATGCTTATGGAATGGAAGAATAAACATTGCTAAAATGTCTATTCTGCTCAGAGCAATCTACACTTTCAAAGCAATCCCTATCAAAATACCATAGACATTTTTCACAGAGCTGAAACAAACAATCCTAAAATTTGTATGGAACCAGAAAAGACCCCAAATCACCAGGGAAATGTTGAAAAAGAAAACCAAAGCTGGGGGCATCACAATGCCTGACTTCAAGCTATATTACAAACCTGTGATCATCAAGACAGTCTAGTATTGGCACAAAAACAGACATATAGATCAATGGAACAGAATAGAGACTCCAGAAATGGACCCTCAACTCTATGGTCAACTAATCTTTGACAAATCAGGAAAGAATACTCAATGGAAAAAAGACAGTCTCTTCAATTAATGGTGCTGGGAAAATAGGACAGCCACATGCAGAAGAATGAAACTGGACCATTCTCTTACACCATACACAAAGATAAACTCAAAATGGATGAAAGACCTAAATGTGAGACAGGGATCCATAAAAATCCTAGAGGAGAACCTAGGCAGTAACCTCTTCAATATCGGTCACAGCAACTTCTTTCAAGACACGTCCCCAGAGGCAAGGGAAACAAAAGCAAAAATGAACTTTTTGGAGAGGGGATTTAAACTACAATAACTCATGCCTGAAACATAACCAGGACAAAAAGAATGATGCAAATGTTAACGTACATGTAAGTAGGGATTTTAACCTCCAAGGTAATCAGAGCCTGTCTGGAGTTCACATTAGTGTGTAGAGTCAGTCAGTGACTATCAAAAAAAAAAAAAAAAAAAAATCAAGGGTATCAGGGGCCTAGCTGGAACAGAACAAAATTAATTCACCAGAAAAGGCAGTTCCACTGTGAGGGCAGTAATACTTAAAACAGAAATGAAAGATGGCACATCAACATGCTCATTTCTGGAAACTACCTTGAAACAGATTTAAAATTGCCCATGACCAGAGGTAACAGTCTCAGGAAGGCATTATTAGAAGCCATTTAGAATGGGAGATGGTAAGTAGAGAAAATTGTGAGTCCTGCAGAAACAAAAGAAAGTTACAGAATCAGAAATCAACCCTCTTTTTTTTTAATGATACTTTCCCTCAGTGAAACCTCATTTCACTATACCAACAAAAATGGTTTGTTTTGTTTTTGTTTTTGTTTTTCATTTTAAAAGAGGGCCCTTTTGAATGAAGATCCTAGAAAGGAACTCAGACCATTCAAGCCTCCTCCCAATGGAGACATATCTGTTACAGTCAGTTTAGAAAAATTCAGAGCTTTGTATAATGAACGCAAATATCAGGAATCTCCCCAAAACATTATTATAAGAACAGAATAGACAGAATCAAAATGTTATATCTGATTAAAGTGCTTATGATGAATCAAAAAGGAAAGAAAAATATACTATACACTATAATTTCGTGTGTTCGATATAAATTAAATAATATTGAACATCCTTTGTAGAAATGAAATAACTCCTTAAGTCAAAAATGCGTATAAATGGAGAAAACCAGAAAACTCTGAATACAAATTATTGGCAGAACTCAGTGAAGAATGACAAGTGATTTTTTTAATTAAATTAGGATGCCCAAAGGAAAATACAATTTAATGAATGTGTAGCAAGAGACATTAAGAAATGAAAACATCAAGAAAACAAAAACAGAATAGAGTGAAAGGATCAGAAGATAAGATATAGTTATAAAAGATAAGCAAATTCTGACATACCTAATTGGAATCTCAAACAAAAACAGAACATGAAAGAAATTAGTATTTTAAACTATGACTCAAGAAAATTTCTGAAAATAGAAGTCCTGAAACTACTAATTGAATATGCCTAATGTATACCCTGCAAAACTGACATTGAACAATCAACTCTGTGACATTCTAGTAAATTTTTAGACATTAAATAAACGAAGAAAAATATTTATGGGGCCTCCATGCAAAGAGAAGCAAGTTACTTTTTGAGGAAAAAAAAACACATGTTGGGACCAGGTATCTAGAAAATAATGGAGAAATTAAGACAACAGTGAAGTGTGGTCCAATAAATTCAAGGACAGGAAGTATGAGTCAATAATTTTATAGTTAGACTAAAAAGGCTATAAAAACAGTTCAATAGCTGTAAAAGCTCTCGCAATAATGTAAGCACAGAACTTCCTTGCACAATATACTAAAGGATGGTTATCATCTAACCTAGAAGTGATCAGGTAAGCATTAGCTAAAGAACCGTCAGTGAGAAGTGAAAATATTTAATTATAATCTAAGACAAAAATAAGGTTGTGAAAAAAAAAAAACAAAGTATAAATGTCACCTATGTTAAAAAGAGGGAATAAAAGGAAAAGAGAAAATAGGAAAGTAGAAAAACTCGTTGATTGTTGAATAGGTGAAAGTCAGCTCAACTAGTAGAAGTTTAGTTAAAGAGAACAAGAAAGGAATTAATAGGTGAGAGTTAACTCATATATTTTAATGTGGAAATAAACTAGTAGAAGCTTAAGTAAAGGGAAAAAAAGAATGAAGGATATAATAAAATATGTTGATAAGAAAGTAACTCCTAGAGCAATGATAAAAGTTTTTGTTGTTTCAAAATAAATAAAAAAATAATCAGTGAAGAAATATACCACCTAGAAAAAGAAGCACATATGTCCCTCACGCTCTCCCCCGACTCTATTTCCATGCCCCCAATATTAATTATAAAATAATATAAATACGAAATATAAAAAAAGACAATATTGCAGTGTTGAGTGTAGTCATATCAGATATATCAGTAACTACAAATGGATTTAAGAACCTGCGAAAAGGAAAAGCTAGGAAAAGTTAATAAAAGATTAATGAACGATTTGTTTCCAGAACAAAATGCAACTCTTATAAAACATGGGAAGCACCTGTTTTAAAAATATGATTCAGAAATGACAGAGAAGAGAGAGAGATATAGAGATAAAACAGACAGATGAGAGAGAAAGATTGAGACAGAGACAGAAAGAGAGAGCGGCAAAGAGAAGACAAATGAGCACATTTTCAGTTTTATCAAACTAGGTAGGATCCAGGCCTCAACACATTAAAGTAGAAAAGGAAGCTTCTTTATGATACAAAATGATGCAATTAACAATATAGTGGAAAAACAACAAAGGTATAACAGTCATTATTATGTACATACCAAGTAACACAGTTATTTTTTTCTAAAACACATTCAGAGAGAAATAGAAGAAAAACATTAGGGAAGTTTCACGGTTATTTCAAGTTTGCGGTAAAAAAGCTCATGTAGACAAATAAGTAAGCATATAGAAGGTCTAACCAATAACAAAATGATGGATAATAAGGAGAAATATCAAATATTATACCTGATAATAACTCTTTATGTCAAGAGCAAATGAAACATCTATTAAATGTATCATAATATTGAAAACAGAAGGAAACACAATGAAATTATTATAAACAACACTTTTCAATTAGGATTTAATAAGACTAGAGATCAGTAACAAAATTGAAAAGATCCTTAACCTGGAATTTATATATTTTTTGTTAGGTTAGGTTTATCATGGGTCTATGGTCTAAATTTGTACCCCTCACCCCTAAAATTTATATGTAGAAACCCTAACCCCCAAAGTGATGGTAGTAGGAGGTGGATCCATTGAGAGGTGATTAGATAATGAGAGCAGATCCTCATAAATGGGGTTAGTTCCTTTATAAAAGAAGCCCTACAGAGACCCCCTGACTCTCCTGCCAACAAGGACACAACAAAAAGGAGCCATCTCAGAACCAGGGAGTAGGTGCTTGCCATCTACTGAATCTGCCAAACCATGAACTTGGACTTTCCAACCTCCATAAGTGTTTGTTGTTTATAAGCTACCTAGTCTATGATGTTTTTGTGATAGCAGCCCAAATAGACTAAGAGATATGGTATAATTACATACAGTAAAATTCACTTTTTTAGGTGCATATTTCCATGAATTTTAATTTTGATAAAATCCAGTTTATCACATTTTCTTTTATGATTCATATGTTTTGCATCCTAAGATCTTTTGCCAAACCAGAAGTTGCAAAAATATTATTTTGTAAAATAGTTGTAGGTCTTATGTTTAGGCCTATGACAATATTAATTTTTGAAGATTATGTAAGGTATGAGTACATTTTCATTCTTTTCCATATCTATACCTGCATGTTTCAGCACTATTTAAGGAAAATCATTCTTTTATCCATTAAAATTGCTTAGGTACATGCATCAAGAATCAATTAGCCGAATATAGGTGGGTCTATTTTTGGAGTTCATCTCTGTTCAGTTCCTTTCTTTCTTTAGATGATCTCAGTTCTCTCATATTTTATTATACGCATCAAGACAAACCAGGTGGCACCTTAACACTGTGTCTAGAAACCCCGTTAGTTAGTTCACTCAGTTCAGTAAGTGTATTTTCTATTTTCTATATTACTGAAGATGATACTGTTGCTAAATATTCTGTTACTACATAACAGATATCCTCCTTCTTCAGGTTTCCAGTAAGAGTTTTCACACTTCCTTATAAGCCCTCACTTGCAGCCTTCTCAAAGTTTATAAAATTTATACAGTTTCTTCGAAGGTCTTGACGCTTTCACAAACAGTTTCCTCAAACTTTTTTTAGCTTCCAACCCACTTCAGTGGTTTAGGATTTTGTTATGCTGCTATAATACCCACTCCCAGCACCAAACAACATTCATTGTGTATAGCTGTTAGAGCAGTTGGCTCAAAACGTAGTGACTTAAAACAGAAAACCTGGGTTAGTTAAGATTTCTGTAGGTCAAAAATTCAGAAGGTTAACTGAGTGATTCTGACTCAGGGTCTTACATCTGGTTGCAGTTAAGATGTTAATCAGGGCTACAGTCATCTCAAGTATTGACTGGGACTAGAGGATCCTCTTCCAAGCTCATTCACAGGGCACTGGCCAGGAAACATGAGTTCCTTGCTGGCCATCTCCAGTCAGTCCTCTCATAGGGCTTATTGGTTGACTTTGTAACTGACAGCTGGTTTTCCACAGAATGAGTGGTCTAAGAGAGAGAAAGGAGCATCCCACAGTGTCTGTCATGACTCAATCTCCAAAGTGATACGCTGTCATTTCCACCATATTTTATTCATTAGAAGCCAATCATTGAGTCACTGTACACACTGAAGGGATGGGAGTTAAGCTGCACCTATTGATGGAAAGAGTCAAAGTTAAGCTCTACCTATTGATGGAAAGAGAGACAAATAGTTTGTGGACATATTTTAAAACATGGACATATTTTAAAACAACTACAAGGCAAAAGGTAGAATTTTATATATGCATATTCTGGACAAATTGAATTCTATGGCAGGAATGTCAGGGGTACATCTGGATATAGTGATATGACCATATAGCAGGAGTTTACTTAGATTGGGAGGTGCCGTATTGATATTTGGGGACTTGGAAACTAGATAAGAGAGTTTTTTCTGGTAGGGAATTAAAATGGACATTAAATAATAATAAACACTATTTCTGTTAGTTCAGATCCTTAAAAGGATTACAAATTCCTGAGAGTATTTCAGTTTGCTTGCTTTCCATGGTGGAAAGGAACACAAGTTTTCTCTTTTCTATCTTAGATTTCTCTTGAGCTCAAATGCATCATTGAATAGAAAATAAACACACAGGAAAAAAAACGAATAAAGCTAGAACACACAGAAAATGATACTTAACCAAAATCTGTTGGGATAAATAATGTGTATTTTGGTACAGTCTGTCTTACATGATTCATTTCTCTCAGAAGTTTCATATGAACAGTGAAACAGCTAAGATTATTGTGGCTTGAGCAAAAATAATAGAGCAACTACCATGCACAGGGATAATAATACGGATGATAATTCTGGAGATAGACTAATGTATTGAGCTGAATACTTATGTGCTAGGTACTCTGATAAGCAATTTATATGCATTGCCTCATTTAATTATCCCCCAAATCACATGAGATTGATGCAACAAGGAAGCAATTATTTTCCTTAAGAGAATTACTTTCTGGACTATGTTAATATACATTGATAAGAATCCAAACCCCTGAAGTTTGTGTTAGCACTGGGTTTTCTGATTTATTTTCTATTTACTTATTAATATTTTAATTGATTTAAGGTCTAGTGATTATGATGATGATTATTAAGAATTATCTAGTTTTTGCATTCACTGCATCTGCTTTAGCCATCATCTTAAGCAGTTAAAAATAAAACAATTATGCCAGATTTTTACACAATGAGAAGAGGAAATTTACTTTTCTAGTGTTTGAACTATGTACTGGTAAACCATCTCTCTTAATTCAGATCTAGTTTCTCCTATTTAGACTAAATTTATTTATTTATTGTTTTCAATTCATTGCCTAAGACTTTGCTGATTTACTTAGAACAATGACAGTGCCATTTGTAAAAAGATTAATCTTTTTTCAATTCTAGAATATACAGCATATATGAAAACTTTTATTAATGTTAAAAATAGTATTCAAATATAAAAGCACTGTCGAAGTATTATTCCAGCCCTGCTATAACACATCTGAGAAAATACTTTTTTCATTATTTTTCTTACAGTTGGAAGATACATGCTAATTATAGAACTGAGAGAACATAAAAAAGGGACTCAACAAGGAAATACTTAAAAGTGTCCAAGGTTAACAATCTCCTGTATGTTTCTGCATATATCCATAGTATGTACAAATATATACATAGATATACAAATATATATATACATGTTTTTGAAAAATAATACTATATAATTTTATATCATTTAAGGTTATCAAAAATATTTCCCTCTACCATTAAATATTTTTTCAAAACATAATTTTAGAAACTGCACAGCATTCTTGAAAAATACATGCTACACTTAATTTACTTATTTTCCTTTTATTGAAATTATAATTGATGAAAACTGACCATTTAAGACACTGGAATATACTTTAAGGGATTCAGGGTGTTGCTATATGAGCACAGTGGTATGTCTTCTTAATATATTCCTCAAGAGAATTCATCAGCCTTCTTATGATTGGACTTCTAGTTCCCCAAGGTTCTATTTTTTACTGGGAAATGTTTTAATATCTAGCAAGCAATTATAATAGCACTATCAGAGTACCCGAGGCATTTAATCACACATGATTCTACCCTCTTTCCCCACTATATCTGAATTATCTTGGTGAGGAAAAAAAATACTTATTCTCAGCATGACTGCAATAAAGCTAGTGAAAAAAAAGTAATATAAAATATCAAGTAGAAAGGACCTGGAAAGAGCAATAGAAATTGTACCCGGCTTTAAGGAATTGGTTCCTACTCCCTGTTGAGTATTTAAAGAGTTTTGTGCCTTGGGGAAAGTCACTTAAATTCTCTAGACCTCTGACTCCTCATCTGATAATTTATCTTAAATAGTAATTTTTGCTTTCAAAATTTTAATCTATCTTTAGAGGGAATAAATGCCTCAATTGACGTAATCTTGTTTCCAAGTGATCTATCTGAAACCAGCTAAAAATTATATAAATTAATTCCATGTACTTAGGTAAGTTTATTACCATGGTTTTGTTTTTCTTTTTTAAGATTTTATTTATTTATTTATTTGAGAGAGAAAGGGGAGAGAGAGAGCGAGCAGGGGGAGGGGCAGAAAGAGAAAGAGAGAGAGAATCTTAAGCAGACTCCAGGCTAAGTGTGGAGCCTGAATCAGGGCTTGATCTCATGATCCCGAGATCATGACCTGAGCCAAAATCAAGAGTCAGACACTTAACCGACTGAGCCACCCAGATTCCCCTTACTACTGGGTTTTTCTTATAATTAGAATCTGAGTCTGAGTTCTTGATATTATTTATTGTCATCCATGGTTAGGTTCATAGCATTTTTCTAAATGTCGTTTTTCTACAATTAACTTTTTTATCCCTGCACTAAACTCAACACATTTTTGTAAAATATACAGTATATGCTCACATTAACTTATTTTTCATATGAATATTAGAATTACATTTTTATCTAAATAGTCCATTTTATATTGATCAGAAGTGTGTTTAAATTAGAAATGAATTTGGGAAGAGTTTGTGTTATAATATTGAGTCCCACGTGACTGGAATTTTAAAATTGCTCTGATGAAAAGAGTCTCTTAAAACCTGATATTTGTACCTCTTGGAAGATATGCTAATCAAGAAGAGGCTCTTCTGACAACAAGACTAGTCCAGCTTAATTTGTAAGAGTAGAGAAATGAGAGGGAGCTTGCCCTAATAATATTAAACCAGTGTGATGTTGGCCCCTGAATAAAAACTGAGATCAAAGAAACAGAGATAAAAATCTACAAACCACAAGTCTGACACTAATAGTAAAATAATTAAATATTCAAAAATGGAGCTTGGGCAATTTTTAGTTACTTGGATCTCAACCAAAATTATACTCTCTTTTTTTCAACTTTATCAAAATGAGTTCAATGTGAATCAAAGTAAAGCAACAGTATTTAGGGATACCTGGGTGGCTCACTTGGTTAAACCTCCAGCTCTTGATCCTTAGCTCAGGTCTTGATCTCAGGGTTGGGAGTTCAAGCCCCACGTTGGGTTCCACAACATGGAGTTGGGCTTCACAGCATGGAGCCTACTTAAAAAAAAAAAAAAAAATCCAAAAGACAAGAGTATTTGTAAAATGTAAAATAAAACACCACAATTATTAGAAAAAGTTCTTGATTTATTTTTGTTATTATTACTATGCTATAGAATTACTTTTTTAGCAAAACGCCAAAAAATAAAAACACATAAAAAATAAAAGTGGTAGATTGATAGCAAAAGCTACTATCATCAAAATGCAAGAAAGTCAAAGGTAAGATAAGAAAAACTAAAGAAAGCAAGTGCATCACAGCCATAAATATCACAGGTGAATGATGAGTTCAGCGTATTTAACAAGTAAGGAGACTTTATAAATAAATATGAAAAGTTTATGTGTGATAAAGGCAAAATGACATAGATATGAAATCAATTAGAAAAGAAAGTATATAAAGGCAAATAAACACAAGTAGTGTTTGACCACACTTGTAACAAGCAAAAACAAATCAAAGCAAAATATGAAATATAATTTTTACCTGCAAAATTTCTATTATAAATGCTGTGGAATGCCATCAAAGATTGCAGTGCTAAAGCATAAACTTTCTTTACTCCCATTTATCATCAAAAATCTTCAAAGTTCCAGCCCTTTTTTTCAGCAATTCACTTTTAGCAGTTTATCTTCAGCTAATAATGGGCAAGTGTGTAAAGGTGTGGTAATAAAGATGTATTGGGGCAGCTTATACTAGTGAAAATTTGGAACTTAAAAGTGTTTTTCAGTAGGAGACTGGTTAAATTAATCATGGTTTATTTAAAAGGAAAGCTATATTGGTCAAAATGATGAAAATAAATTTATATGTTCATTAACAAGCAAAAATTTATACAATATATACTTGTAGTATGTCTGGTTATTTTTCATTAATTTATTGACTGTACATTTAAATGAACCAGGTTCAGATCCACTTGTTTTCCCCAAAAGACATTGCTATAAATGCCACTTTCTGAAAAGCCCAATTGGTGCACGCACACACACACATAGACAAAAAACACATTTACAAAAATATAAACACCTTTTCTGTCATTTTTTTTACAGTGTAAGTAGTTGACAAAATTTTCCTATAAGTGTTTAAATTAATTTGAATAGATGAGTGGTTATAGGGGGTCATTTTAAGAGGAAATACTAAACATTATGAAATAGGCAAGTCACTTACATAATTTAATAAACATTATTTATAATTTAGGCCCATTTTAAGGAAATTAGACAAAAATGAATAATTTTAAAATGTTGATTGGTATATTCTATATGCCTTATGTATTTACTAAACGAGCACTTATAGATGTGAAATGTTATATACTTCAGCCTGTTAGTAGGTTGTCTTTGGATTGCATAAACACAAGCTCTTTCTGATGCTTCTGGAACTAAATATCTCTTAGATAATGTTCAAAGTGATTTAGCCTTATAGTAAATTTCACAGTGAATTGAACATTGTAAATTAGTTAAGTAATTGTATATTCATTTGTATGCCTTCTGACATTTCATTAAGACCTGTATGGTGGTGCGAAGTTTATATCTTTAAAAAGGGTACTTCTGGAGTGGATTTGAAATCCGTTTCTGCTAAGGCAAAAAAAAAAAAAAAAAACAAAAAAACCAAGTTTGAGTGGGAGTTACTAATTTTCTCACTGTTCACAGTATGCTTTTGCTAGTAACGATACTTGAAAATATGTCCACTTATATTCTTGGTTTGCATGTATGTCTCAGAATTAGGGAAAATCTGACCTGACTTTACCTATCTAGTAAAGTATGTTAAATATTTATCATTTGAAACAGCTGATGTTGGGCATTAGGTCAGATAACTGAACAAGCTGTTTAAAAGCACTTATTGAGTACAACAGGAGTGAGTCTAAGATCAGAGCCATCTGAGGTCAGTCTATTTCAAGATGGAAGAATAAGCATGGTGAGGAGAAAGCCCAAAGAAAATTACATGTATAGGAGGCTTTATTGCAGTCTTATTACTTCTTAAAGATATTATCAAATATTTGTTATCTAAATCTGTTCCTGTGTAAGGTATTCAAAATTTTCAAAGGGACTGCAACTACCATGCTCTTTGTCTTTCAGTATAGTCCTTGGCAGTAAAATGGACCCAACTACAGTAATGCTGCTGGCAAAGCTGATTTGGTGACTATTTATAAAAACATCATGTGAGTTTTATAGTACAATGGTGGTGTTCTGCACTTTTTTTGTCTCCTGGTTAGGTACTTGTTTTCAGTTTTATTTTATTTTAAAGATTTATTTATTTTAGAAAGAGAAAGAGAGAGTGCACTAGTGGGGGAATGGGCAGAGGGAGAGGTAGAGAGAGAATCTCAAGCAGATTCCATGCCCAGGTGGAGCGGAGCCAGAGGTGGGGCCTGGATATCAGGACACTGAGATCATGACCTGAACCAAAATGCAGAGTTGGCCACAACAGATTGAGCCACCCATGTGCTGCAAGCATTAACTCTTAATCCACATAAGAACCCCATGAAGTAGATACTATTATTATCCACACTTCACAGATGAGAAGATTGCTATATAAATGGTCAGAGGGGGGCAGCTGGGTGGTTCAGTTTGTTAAATAGCCGACTCTTGATTTAGATTCAGGTCCTGATCTCAGGGTGTGATCTCAGTGTCAGTGGGGAGTCTGCTTAAGATTCTCTCCCTCTCCCTCTGTCCCTCCCCCCCCACCCTGCTTGTGCATGTGTGTTCTCTCTCTGTCAAATGAATGGATAAATCTTTAAAAAAAATTGTCAAAGTATGTGAGGTCCTAGTTTCTTATCCTATGAAGGCTATGCTGCCTCTTCCATTAATGAATACATTTTTTAAAAAGAAAAAAGTCACTTTTTCTGTTTATTCATCTTTAAACTTTTCTGGATGCTTTATTAATTTTAAATTAAAATATTTTTTATTATTATTGGCAAGATATTTCCTTATTTTGGACCCTTGCCCTCCAATCACAACTCACATACCAAATTTTAAAAATATTCTTGTAAGCAAATTATTCTTTGTAAAAATGTTAATATAAATGATTAATGGCTTTATCAAGTTTTAAAATCTTTATTTATGATATTTTAAACTTGAAACTGGACTTATAAAACACAAAAATGGAGTCGTTCAGTAAAGCCCAACCATCTCCTAAGAATCCAAAATTCATGGAAATAATTATAAACTGGGCAATTACAATGAAGCTTTATATTTTCAAATAAGCTAATTAATATAAGTTATTTTACTTTTCCTTATAAGTACATTGTTTTTATAATTTAATATATGGAGGTTAAAATATATCATTTCAAATGTATCATTGCCATCTATTGGAAACAGCATATTTAAGCCAATTCCCATTCTAAAGAAAATACAAAATTAAATGTTTTTCAAGGACTAGACTGTAAGTTTGAGCCTTAGATATTATGTATATTGTATTTGAACATGTACAGCTGCTGTGATATACATTTAGGTTTTGGTATTCTACTGTAATTTTAAAATTATATTGTTATATGTGCCCAGGACTGATATTTCTGTTTTATTGTTTTTTAGGGAATGCTATATGACAGAATAATGTAGGAAAATTACATTATAATGTATACTATTCTCTGCAGTAAAAGAGGTCTGTTTTATTTGAAGCTTTGTTTATTACATATCTGCCTTATTTCTAACAAATGTAAAGTCTTGTGATGAATCTAGTCTGCTACAAAAAGTGCTTTCAGTGTTAGTTTGTGCTTGTCAGGGTAGTAGGAACTTTAATAGTATATCCCGCATGCTTTCTTTTTATATGGTGCATCAAAATCAGATATAGTAAAAATATAGTCTTAAAACATAACAAGAAGGCATAAAACTAAAAACAAATAAATGGTGATCAAAGGAAATATAAAATTGAATCTGAATTTAGTTATGCACTCTGGGGATATATGAAGCTTATCATATTTTTAGCTTAGAATCATATACTTGAGGGAAAAAAATCCTGACTCTTCTGAAAACCCAGAACTCCTCATCCTTTGATGATGAGTAGAAAATGACCTTATGATTCCTTATTTCAGCTATAAGAGAGACCCTATTGAGACCATAATACTCACAATCTATGCACCCTAATATAGCTTCCTTTCTTTTTTTTCTGGGCTCACTCATTTATACATCGACAATTCGCATTTTGAAATGCACATTTCAGATGAGTTCCCATACTCCTGAGACTGTCACCCATCACTACCCTGCACAGGTAGACCACCTCCCAATAGATAATCCTAGAAATTGTCTGGATCCAGCAGTCACTTCTGATACCAAATGCCTTGTGCTGAATTGGAAAGTTTGAGACTAGACAGTTCCAGCTCTATTTCTCACTCCATTATCTTTTCTTTACATACTAAAGGCAGCCATTGGGTGCTCCTCTTTCTGGCTTTCTAATGTTTTATTGCCTGTGTTATTATTCCTCCCCAATCTTAAATTTTCCAGTATGGAATCTACTTGCTTTTGTATTGACTATTTGTCATCTTTTGGTAAATTCTACTTTATCTGCATAATTCTAAAACAATCTTAGTCTGAAAATCATCAAGTATGTAATATGTTTTGAGTCTTCGTACATGGTCAGTATTTGTTAAAATCTCAAATTTGAGGGTGTAATTTTCTGTGTTTGACTTTTGGGAGATCAAGTTTGTTTAATTTTTTAAAACTTTTTTATTATTTGCCTTTTGGTTTATTTGATGGATCACTTTAAGTGAAAGTTAATCACTGCTTTTTTCTTCCACCTGAGTAACATATGGCTCTTGGAATCAAATGAGATCACTGTGGTGTTATTTCATGCTATTATTTTCCAGTATCTTAATTCCACATTAAATTTATTTTTCTGATTTAGTCATTATTATTATTTCATTTTGTCTGTGTTCAATTTTTTTCTTCCAGGAGAAGAAGTTATTTCAGTGAAAATATTGGTGGCAAATTCTTTAAGATTTATTTGTCCGAGAATGCCTTGTAATTTCTTGTTCTCGAATGATACTTATGTTCAAAATTCTAGTTGGCAAATTTGCTTAGAACTTTGAAGAACTTTATTCAACTCTAGATTCAGGTTTTCCTCTTTTGAAGTTTTCTTTCTATAATTGCAATTATTTGTGTGTTGCCCCCCTTTATTTTGTTTTTTCTTTCTTTGGGGTGTTTACCAGTTTCATTTTGATGAGTTTAGGAGTGATTTCCTTCTTTATTATGCTTGGAATTTGTGAAGCTTCCTGAATCTGGTGATACATACCATTTTTCTCTTGTATATTTCCTCCCTATTCATTGTTTTTGCTTGGTTTGTTTGTCTTCTTAATTTTTTATTTCTTCCATTTCATTACTTTTAAGTTTTCATATTTTTTCCCACTCCTATTTCTCTGCAGTCTATTGTGAAGAGATGTACAGATCTATTTCTAATTCATTAATTATTGCATCAGTTACATTTAAACAGATGCTTAACGCCTTCATTTATTTTTTGAATTTGATTATTATATGTTTCATGTGTAGAAATTGTATTTCTCTTTAAAATCTGTCACTTAATAGTATATTACTTTATCGTGTTTTCAGTTTCCTCCAATATTTTAAAATGTATAATTTGCATTTTTCATCTGTAGCCAATGTCTTTATTTTCTAGAGTTTGACAAAGTTCTAGTTCAGCTATTTGTTGTTTCCCCTGACTCTTTTTTATGGGGATTTGCCTTATTGTGCATTTTGTGATTTAGAATTGTGACTTTGTGTTTTGTGGCTTTCATCTGTGGAAATCCTGTGAGATCCAGTTTGAAAGTATATACTGGGAGAGCCTGTGTAGCTCAGTCAGTTAAGCATCCAGCTCTTGGATTTGGCTTGAGTCATGAAATCAGGGTCATGAGATTAAGTCCCAGGTCGGGCTCCATGTTCAGCACAGAGTCTGTTTGAGCTACCTCCATCTCCCTCTCCCTCCCCCTCTGTTCCTCCCCTCACTCATGCTTGCTCTTTCTCTCAATCTAAAATAAATAAATAAACAAACAAGTAATATCTTTTTAAAAAAGAGTATATCCTGGCAATTGATATGTTTGCTTAATTCTAGCTGTTGATTTAGGCATTAGATGGTACAATAGTACATTTTGTTGCTAATATCCTAGACTCTTATTTGAGTGATCTCATAGGTGGTAGTTTGGAACACTGAGTCTGTTTGAAGATAGCCCTGCGATTTTGAATTCTTAGAGGAGAACTTTTTTTTTTTTCCTCATCAAGATCTCAGGTTAAGATAGACCTGCTTTAATTTCACTTCCCTTTTCCTATAGACAGGTTTATTTTTTAATTCCCCTTTAATTTATCCTGTAGCTCCTGAGTATCCCAGTTTGGCTCAGGTGGCCCCAAAGCATTGTCTTGCATACCCGCATGGCCGTTAAACTATCAGCAAAATCCCCACAAGGCAGCTAAAGTATCATCAAGGGCTTAGCTCTGTAACTATTAGCACACTGTTTATTTTTGGCTCCTGGGAATTTTACTTCTTTATAAATTCTCCTACTATTTAAGAAAATGTTTGCTAAATCTTTTCAATAGTTTTTAAAATGTGTATATCCATAGCTGATTCCTGAGTCTCTCTTAAGGAATCCACTTCCCTTTAAGCTCACTCCAGTAGGAATTTTTACTCATTCTTATGTATCCCAACTTAGAGCCAGGAGGAGAATTGTCATTCATCTGTTCTTGGAGTGCCTGAGTGGCTCAGTCCGTTAAGTGTCCGATTCTTGATTTTGGCTCAGGTCATGATCTCAAGGTCGTGAGATTGAGCCTTGTGTCAAGCTCACCCCTCAGCACAGAGTCTGCTTGAAGTTCTCTCTCTCCCTCTCCCTCCACTCTCTAGGTAAATAAGTAAATCAATCAATCAATCAATAAAATCATTTTAAAAAAGTTCATTTGTCTGTTCTTCTAACCCAATTCCACTATTGAAATCCACTAATCTTACAACCTCCTATCAAAACTCCCTCCTTGGAACCCATCTGACCATGTCAACATAGTGATAGTATTAGTATTAGTTGTATTAGTAATAGTAATAATAATAATAGTAATAATAGTGTACCTAATATTAATCTAGGTAAAATTCTAAGCACTTTGCACATACTGATTCACTTAATATAGGTAATAATTACTATTAGTGTTTCTATTTCACAAAGTGTCTAAGGTATGGCGTGAGTAAATAGTGTTAAGAGAATCAATGATGAAGTCAAGATTTGAATCTAGGAAATCTGTTTACAGATTTCAGAACCCCTGCTCATAATAATTGTTTTATGGGTTTTACTCCCCCACATTCTATGTTTGTTTGTTTATTTGTTTATTTCCAAGATTAATTGGTATTTAGCTATCTGGTTCACCAGCCTCTTCTTAAAACCAACTCCTCCATAATTACGAAATTTCAAAATATTTGGGACAACCTGTTTCAAATACTAGGAAAGTGTGCATCGATTTTTTTTTCAGTATCAATAATTTTTACTTCCATTTTACTTCAACCACTTATGTCAAAGTTTTCACTGTGGACATTATTATTATTAATTTTAATTTTTTTTTGCAGTTCCCTTCTCTGGAGTCTTAAACTCAAAACATGTTCTGTTATTGTGTCAGCTCTTTTAATATATTATTCACAACAAACCTGTTATTTGAGAAAGATCTCTACATGAAGAGTTTTCATAACTATCTGTACCTCAGTTTCCTCATCTGTAAAGTAATGCTCTTTCCCCAAATATTTATGACCTAAATAAGATAGTATGTGTAAAGCTGTACCATAAATCCTAGAGAATGGTTCTGATCAAAAGCCTAAAATGTACTCATTAAATGGTAACTTCTCTCGTAGCCCTACAGCTGTGTCTTAATCTTTTCTTCATTCATTGGCCAATTCTGGTTTCTTATAGCACTTACTATTTCTTTAATTATCTAGCTTATATAATTTACTTGCTTATTGTCTGACATTGTCAGCAGAAAACCACCCGTGTTACAGCATAAAAAGCAGTTGTTAACAATCATACCAAATGGTTAATGAACAGAAAATGCTTATGTTTTAAAGAATGTCTTACATCCTAGCATGATAGATGTTATATACAGGCATTCACTCTGTTTCACTCAAGTTTTAGCAAATTGTTTGAAGGCTTGGGCATGGCATATTTTATAATCTTCCCCTCCTGAAAATAACGACAAATAGCTGTGGCTGGTGTTCTGTGCTGTGCGTCTGATTGTCGGGAGCACATTATTGACATTAATGGGTCTATGTGTATTTGGAAAAATGCAAAATTGTAAAGCAATTTTAGATTAGTAAAGGAAATGACCTTGTATCTGGTTTTCTGTAACTTATCATAGTGGATGACCATGTTTTTTTCCTAACAAACATTTAATAATTTGAGAAGTGTAAAGTATTTATTTGGCATGAAAGTTGTTCTTTTCTTGTAATAAAGTCAAATATTTACAACAAATATATCTTAATAGTTAAAAATAGTTTAAAATCTATATATTTGTAATCTAGAAGTACTTGTGTAACTTAATTACTGCAGTTAATGAAATAAACTAAGAAAAATAATCAAATTGTACTTTTTACTTGATTGTATGTGGCATACCACAGATCTGTTTAAAAACTTTGACATAGATAATATGCCAGTTTATATTGACTTTTAATAATATGGATTCAATTTGATGCCTATTAATTTACATGCAGTGGGAATAATAGGGGCATTTTAGTAAATACAGTGAATACCAGGAGAATTGAATGACTGATCTTTGATTTATTCATTTATCATAAAATTTTATTGTCATTTTATAATGGATATTACCATTTCCAAGCAGAAAAAGAGTATGAAGTAATGGGCTGATGGAGTGTTTGGGCAAAATGGGGAAACTGTTTTTACCAATTATCAGCATAAGTATTTAATCTGCAAGTACTCATACTTCAGTTTAACAGCCTTGAATGTATCAAGTCACAACAGGAATTCAGCCCCTCAATTCAAATATTCCTAAAATTACTCTGGAGGTGCTAGTAACGTCAGCATTTTATCTATCTATCCATTTATTATTTATTTATTTATTTATTTATTTATTTATTTGTGCCTGCAGGGAGATTTGGTCTCTTACTTTCTAGGTGGTTTTGTTTTGTGATGTTAGATAAAAAAGACTGTCTGAGCTGCATATTTTACTCCTTTCTGAGGAAGAAGCTAACCTGATTAAAATCTTGTCTACTGTATTTTCAGGAATGTCACTTTTCGTTTGCTCTTCTTACACTGTTATGCGCATACCTAAAAAAACTAACAAAAAAACAAAAACCTGGCAGTTGTTTTTGTTTTTATAAAGTGTAGCTTTTTTTAATGGTTTATATTCTACAGTTTAATTTCCAGTTTGTTCTTGTAACTTAAAATTGGTCAGCTAATGATATCCCATTACTGCTGATGTTGGTAATAATGAAGGAAGAATCTTAGTATTTTTTCCTTTTCATTGTTAATTAATATATTAAATCCAAATTCCACGGAAGAGTATATCTTGTGGCAAAGCAAGAAACTGCATTTGAATAAGAGATATATAAAACTATTAAGATTGAATCATATATTTCTGTGCAGTTTATTTCCATCAAATTTAGAACAATTTTAGGCTTAAATTGATTTTCTGATATTCTAATAAAGTGATAATCAGCTTAATCAGGTCTGTGGTCAGGCAGAGACCCTTATCTATAATTAGATATTGCTGGTTTTGCCTTACATTTTGTGACATATCTAGTTTGTTTGAAGTTGAACACGGTTCCATTCACATAAAACACTATTTTTGAATTGTTAATTGAACCTGTAGAGTGGCCTAAGAATAGAGATATTTCTGACAGCACTTAAACCTAAACCACTCTGCAATTTCTGTAAGTATGGTGATGATGGATAAAATACCAAATGCAATGTGTGATGCACACATTTTTAAATCAGTCTCAACTTCTCTACTTGTGAACACTAGCCCTCACAGAAGGACGCTGCTACTTAGATTCCAAGCTGGGCCTTGGGCTCCTTTGGACAATATCGTAGCTTTATTTCCTTGGGAAATTTGTGGTTGCATGCAAAATCTGGTTAAACAACACAGTTTATACCTAATTTTTTTAAAAGGTTATTTGTAAGCAATTTATTAGGCTTAGATAGGTCTAAGAAGATTCAGAGTTTTTGCTGTTGTATATAGTTGTCCTTTGAAAAAGATCTCAGAATTAAATGTGTAAACTCAAAAGTTTTTAAATGTAGTCAACATTTTGAAAACAAATAATTTTTAATAAAACAGAAGAAAATACTTGATGAAAAATTTACATTTATACCACACTACAGTGTTTTGAGATGAAGAATTATTATTGAGTTTTATATGCCTAGTAATAGCTCCTTCAGGGTTCTACATATAGATGCAATAAAATAAAGGTATTTATAGTATATTATAGGCCTCATTTTTCTTCGCCGATTTCCTTCTTTAAATTCCTTTTCAGGTCTGGTTTATTTTTTTCATTGAGACAGGATATTGAAGCAGATTACATTCATGGTTATTACTTCATTTATCATCTAAACATGAATGAAAAATTTATATCTCCATTCCAGATTTCTCTTTTGAGTTCCATACCTATATAGCCAATGGACTCCAATTTATCTCTAGAATATCTCAACAGTTCCTCACATTCACCATAGAGAAAATTTTCCCCATGAATAAGAGATACTGAGAAAGTATTTTTCATCTCAGTGAAAGAATCCTTAACCAACTGTAGTTCAAGTCAGAAGCCTTATAATCTTGATGATGGTCTGCTTATAGAACAAGTAGTCTGTTACCAAGTCCGCCCTATTTAATTTATGAAATATCTCTCAAATAATCAGCTTCTTACCTCTCATGGTACCACTATACTAGTTCAATGTGTCGTCAAAGCGGATCTCTTCCTAAAGATAATAGTATCCAAAGTAGTTTTTTCATATCTACACGTCTCATCCAATATGGTCACTGCAGTCATACCACAGAGATTGCATCAAAAATGCAAATCTGAACATGTCAGTGCTCTGTTTCCTAACCCCAAAACTTTCTCATAGCTCAGAGAATAAAAATTTAAACTTCAATGTGGTTTCAAAATTCTGTGTCATTTAGCCAATTTGAGTTCATTTTCCTTGTGATCTTTTTATTTTAATTACAACAACCTCTTAGCAGTTTCTCAAAAATGTTGTGACTAGTGCCACTTCCAAGTCCTTGTAAAAGTGCTATCTTCTCCCCCTAGATGGCTACTTTTGCCGTTTCCTCTTGGTTAATTCCTCTTACCCTTTAGTTTACAGCTCAATGTTATTTTCTCAAAAGAGCCTTCATGAAGTCTAGGACTAAACCTCATCCCCTGGTTATATGGGCATTTAGTTCCTGTGCGTTTCTTTCATAGCACTTACCATAGTTTGCAATTTCCAGTTTGTCATTATGTAAATGCTGTCTGTTTACTACGCTAAGTTTTTCATGACCCAGAGTCATATCTATTTTTTCCATCATTGAATTTTTGGCAACAGTTGATTGCCTGAAATCAACAAATATATGTTGACTGATAAATATTTTGCCAGAAATTTTATTGGTTTGGTACCTGTTCACAGCTACCCACACACCATGATATTCCAAAATATTAATGACTGTGGTTCTGAAATTGGGTGTGTAGATCCCCAAAAATCTATAGACTTATCATTATTAGATTACTCACCTGTGATTGTACCAGGTCAGAATATAATCAAGTAGTTTTCTCTTATGTTACCTTTTCCTGTAATCACTGCTCTATCCTATGTATGTCAGCATAGAACCATATGTCCTATAAAAGTTATCATTCTGCACCTGATCTGTTTCTTCCATTTAATTTTCAAAATGGAAATATTTTGTTTAAAAAAAAGAAGCTTAGCAGTTCAGAAGAAATAAAAGAACAAGTTACAAATTGTGCATGTTATTATTTGATTAATATTCTTGTGAGATATTCTCCTAAATAATCAGATCCCAAACCAATTTTCTACATGAACTACACAGTGAAGGTCGTCAGAAATGTCCTTAAAGTTCTATTCCTATCTCACAGTAGTAAAAAGAGGGCAGTATATTGTGATGCAGATTTGCTGCGGTGTTCAGCCTAGTTCTCTAGCAGGCAGTTTCCCATGAATGTCATTATCCTGCTCATAAAAAGAGGCATACCTAGTAATGGGTAAAACACTACCCACAGTAAGATGAAAGCCCTCACAGCTAGCAAACCCAATTACCTGACATTTGAATGTTTGGGAATTACCAACAGGTGCAAGGAAGCAAGACAATAAGCTATTAGGTGACAGTTTAAAGAATTAGGAAGAGAGTTTAGTATTAACCACTGAGAGATGTTGAACTGAGCTTGGTATTTGGCAAAGGTTATAATTTGAGAGCTACAATAAAATATCAAAGACTATGGAAATGAGTATACTATTTAGAAGCAGTATCAAGAACAAGTCTTAAAGGTCTTTCTCTAAAAAATAAATGTAAAATACAATAAATGAGGCAATTTCCTATTATTATGTTCTTTCAGAATAAAGTCTTGAAGTGAAAATGGATGTTCTTTATACCATTCAGTATATATTGTATTACGGCAATATTTTAATACCAAGTTGGAATTCTCAAAATAAAGGTAGATGCACGTTTAATTTGTAACTGAATTACTTTCAGTAAAATTTATTTGTATAATCTAATGTGAATTATGTACAATTGACCCCTGAACAACATGGGGGTTAGGGGCACCGACCGATCTCCTGTGCAGTTGAAATCCATGTATAAATTTCGACTCCCCAAACTACTAATAGCCTACTGGCAGCCTTACTGATAACATAAACAGTTAATTAGCACATATTCTGTATATGTATTATATACTATATTCTTATAATAAAGGAAGCTACAGAAAAGAAAATATTATTAAGAAAATGATAAGGAAGATAAAATACATTTTACAATACTGTACAGTATCAACAAAAATCCACATAAAAGCGGACTCCCATAATTCGAACCTGTGTTGTTCAAGGGTCAACTGTATTAAATTATAAAGACTATTTTTTTATTATGTACTGTTAGTCACCATACAGTACGTCATTAGTTTTTGATGTAGTGTTCCATGATTCATTGTTTGCTTATAACACCCCGTGCTCCATACAATATGTGCCCTCCTTAATACCCATCACCGGGCTAACCTATCCCCGCAACCCCCTCCCCTCTAAAACTCGCAGATTGTTTCCTGGAGTCCTTAGTTTCTCACGGTTTGTCTCCCCCTCTGATTATTAATAAATAACTTTTGTCATCACAAGAAAAATAAAATTTAAACCTAAAAATCTGGAAATTTTGAATGAATATTAAACATTCAAGATTCAGACTTATACTGAGTTCACACATGATTTTAATAGAAATATGCCAAAATGGACATTCTATATCTAATATTTTGTCATTGTGAACACTTCTTAGGTTCTAATATTAAGGCTACTAATTTAGAAGTAAATATTCCTTATTGGTATTTTAAAAAAATCAGTGATTGTTACTTATTTTAAACTTTAAATGTATTGCTGTCAAAAATGATCATGTATTTTTCTGACATTTAAAATGTCACAATCATTTTGGAGAATAGGAGGATAATTATAAACTCTGGACAAAACATAAAATAAAACTACCTGAGGACTCTGCTGAGTAAATAAATATAGGGAGAATTTGGAAAGGAGGTCAGTCTTAAAGGAAGTGACCACATGGCGATGTTTCCTGTTTTAGGGAACAGGTAGCTAAAATACCAGTAGAAAATATAACTGTATTTTACGTTGGAAGAACCTCCCCCCCCCAACAAAGGAGTCGGGGAATCAGGGTTGCCAAAGAGTGACCAGGAAACCCTAGGGAAGAAAGAAACTAAATTCTCTGTATGAGTTTGTCAAGATTATATACATTTTCAGAGAAAAAATGAAAGTAGTCTGATTTGAAATCTGAGCTTCTTTATACCAAAGGTTTCTCAGATTTTTGGACCAACTTAGATTTTGCTAGATAGAAACATTAACTCTCTTCAGAACAAAATAAAATGATTACAAATACCCACAATACAATGTTCACAACGTTCAGAATACAATCCCAAAGTACTTGGCATATAAAAAGCCAGGTAAATGTAATCATTTTCTCAAGGAAAAGAAAAGGAACATACACCGAAAATGACTCAGATGTTGACATTATTTAAAAAACATTTAAAACAGCTCTTAATATTTGTTACTGAGGTAAGTAAACTAAATTTAGAGCATTTCATCAAAGAAGTAGAAAATATCCTTTTAAATGGAAAATTTAGAATGGAAAAATGCAGTCTCAGAGTATTTAGAGGCAAAGCTTAATAGCAGAAAGGAGATGTCAGAGGAAAGGTTCAATAAGTTTGAAGAGAGATTGATAGTGATAATATCATCCAATCTGAAAAAGAGAGAGAAAAATTAATGAATAATATGGTCAGAGCCCCTGGTATAGGTGGGGTACTTTTTCCCCATAAGCTTTGACCATTTTATTCATTCATTTATCTGTAATGGGTAATTGAACTGCCAAAAGAAAAAAACATGAGAGAATTGAGCAGATAAAATGTTTGTATGAATAATTGCTGAGTATCCCTAAATTTGGAGAAAACATAGATTTATAGATTCAAGAAACTTCACAAGATCCAAGCAGGATGAGTTACACACACACGCGCGCGCACACACACACACACACCCCAAGTTCATCAGAGTTAAACTACTAAAACCAACATTAAGAAAATTTTTGAAATCAATTAGAAAAAGAATTATACATTAAATATGGAGGAACAGTGATTCCGTGTGTGTGTGTGTGTGTGTGTGTGTGTGTAGGAACAATGATTCTAATGATTTCTGACTTTTGTACAGAAACCATGGAAGCCAAAAGAGTGAAAAAGCATTTGTAATGCTAAAAGAAAAAAACAAAGGTGAAATAAATTTTGCCAGAGTAAATCTAAGAGAAACTGTTGATGCCAGATCCACACCACAAAAGAGAAATGTGAAATAACACTTCTTAAGGCTGAATTAATTATTCCAGATGTAAATTCTAATCTTTAGGGATGAATAATGAAAATAATAAATGGTAAATATCTATGTGAATATAAATATAAACAAATACATATATGAAACAAATTTATATATGAAATTATACCAATGAAAATAAAAGCACACTTTTAAAAAAAAGTAACAGATCAATTTTTTAAAAAGTATTTAATTCCAGTATAGTTAACATACAGTGTTGTATTAGTTTCAGATGTACCATATAGTGATTCAACAATTACATTTATTACTCAGTGCTCATCATGATAAGTGTACTCTTAATCCCCTTCATCTATTTCACTCCTTCCCCTACCCACCTACCCTCTGGTAACCATCAGTCTGTTCTCTATAGTTAAGAGTCTATTTTTGTTTGTCTGTTTTTTCTTTGTTCATTTGCTTTATCAAATTCCACAGATGAGTGAAATTATATGGCATTTGTCTTTCTCTGGCTGACTTGTTTCACTTAGCATTATACTTGCTAGATCCATCCATGTTGTTGTAAATGGCAAAATTTCATTCTTTTTTATGGCTGAGTAATACAAAAGTACTAATTTGAAAAGATATTTGCACACCCGTGTTTATTAAAATATCATTTACAATAGCTAAATTATTGAAGCAGCCCAAGTATCCACCGATAGATGAATGGATAAAGAAGATGTGTGTGGGGGGGTGGGGGTGTTTATTTTACATATCAATTTTAAGGTTGATATGGAAGTTTAAACAGCGTACAAAGTAAATTTAAAATAGAAGAACAAAGTTGGAGGAAAAACACTACCTGACTTCAAGATATAAAGTTACAATAATCAAGACTTTGGGTTCATAGAGTTTTCTGAAAGAACATATAGTAAATACCTTAGCATTTGCAAGCCATATATATGGTCTTTTCACAATTACTAAACTCTTGTCTTTATATTCTGGAAGCTGCATGGGCAATACATAAACAAATGAGCTTGTTGTGTTCTAGTAGAATTTTATTTACAAAAATTGCCAGCATGCCCAACTTCCTGTAGGTCATAATTTGCTGACTTTGATCAAGACTATGAAATTGGCAAAAGAATAGACCTATAGATTAATGGAACAAAATAGAGTGTCCAGAATAGACTCACTTATATTTGGTCAGTTTTCAACAAAGATGCTAAATAAATTCATTGGTAAATATTTGGTAGTAGTTTCTTTATGTAGTTATAATTTGCATTTCCCAAGTAATGGTGTCATGTATCATTTGTCTGTGAGATTTTTATTGAAGTATTTGGGTGGTTTTTTTTTTTTCTGTTGTTCTATTTTTAAAAAATATTTTATTTATTTATTTATTTGACAGGGAGAGATAGCGAGAGAGAGAGTGCATGCAGGGGGAGCAGCAGGCAGAGGGAGAAGCAGGCTCCCCCGAGCAAGGAGCCAGATGTGGGGCTAGATCCCAGGACTGAAGGCAGATGCTTAACAGACTGAGCCACCCAGGCGCCCCTGAAGTATTTGTTAAAATCTTTTTGTTGTTGTTGTTTTGGTGAAAATGTAAAAAGACTGGCAGTATAAAGATTTGATGAAGATGTGGAGCTACTGGAACTCTTACATGTTGACAATGAAAATGTAAATTACACACCAGTTTGGAAAATGGTGTGGTAATTTCTTAAAATGCTAAGAAAATACCTACCAAATAAGCCAGGAATTTTATCACTAGTTATTTACACAAGAGACATAAAAAGTTATGTCCACACAACGACTTGTAAATGAATATTGATAGATTTATCCCATAATAGCCAAACCTGAAAAAATCCTGTGCACAGCAACGGATGAATGGGTGGAATAATTATGGCATATCCATGCAATGGAATAATGACAATCAAAACTAACCAATCTCTGAAACAAGCAAGGGCAGGGATGAAATGTCAAAATCACTATGCTGCCTACTAGGTGTTATGTGAGTGATGAATCACTAAATTCTATACCTGAGACCAATATTACACTCAATGTTAACTAACTAGACCTTAAATAAAAACTTGAAAAAATAAAATTAAATACAAATTTAAAAATCACTATGCTGCTTGAAAAGTCAGATATATCTCTATCTATCTATATCTATATCTATCTATATAATTTTAGAAAATTCAATCTAATTTAGAGTGAACAAAAGACAGTTAGTAGTTCCTTATGACTGGGGATGGAGGAAGGAGTAGAGAATGATGAGGCATAAGGGATCTTTTAAGGGTAATGGAAATGGTTTGTATCTTGAGTCTGGTGGTGGTTTGATAGTAATATACAATTTTTAAAACTCACCACATTTTTAATTTTAAATGGATGCACTTTGCTATATAGAGTTTATATGTTAATAAAGGTAATACAATGAAAATTACATGAAAAATTATATTATTTACAAGTAAACCTAATTTAAGAAGATGTTCATAATGTAACTAGATGCAGTATAGAGAACTGTTTTGAGGTTCATTCTAATCTACTATTTGAAAGAAATTTTGGGGAGGAATAGTCCAGTAACTTCTTGTGAGATAAAATTTGGCATCTTAAAATTTTGAGACTAGGGTTGTATATTGATTTCATTTTTAATAAAAAAATGGTCCATTTTTGTAACCATCAGAGTGCATTCAGGAAACAAATCACTAAGGGATTTTAAAAAGTTACAGATTAATTAACTATTAACAAGAGATTGGACTATTATTATTCGGTAAAATTATTGGCTCCTTGGATAAAGAGAAGTCTAAGGAAGATAGGAATAGTGTTATGGGGATAGGTAGTAACAGGATCGTGTAGAATAATAATCTCATGGTAAGAATATCCTTACTTCATTACTTTGACTGGCAGATAAAGACAATAGAGTAGTATATTAACTGTGAATAAACAAAACACAGTCTAATTTCATCTTACATGGGAACTTTATCTTAATTGATTAACAGCTGTTCTTAATTCTTTATTTATTGTATTGCCATAAACAGAACAGATGGACATTTGACAACACAGCATCTGATTTTCAAATTTATGCACAAATGCTTTCTAGTTTTTTAGTTATAGCTGATTTCATTCTTATAGGCAGCCTTATATTTCTAGTTTTTTATATTACTTTCCATGGAGAAAAAAAGACACATTCTGTTACACATTATTTTATATACTAAAGTAGAGCAGTTGTTTGCTTTCCTATAGTTACAGAATCCTAACTGTCCTCAAGAGATCATTTAATGTAATCTCATGTCCTTATATTATACCCGATTCCATTAAAATTTTCAAGCACAGCACTAGTTCTTTATCAAGTTCCTAAATAGTCTTCCTATTTCCATTACTCTCTTTTATCTTAAACCTAGCCTCTAGTATTCCAGTTTATATATGTCATTAGACAACATCACCTCATGGTCATTGGCTTCAATATTTGACTGGTTTAGGGAAAACATCAGCTCTAGCAAGAGATAATTACCAAAGTTATAAACATTGCTTTAAAATTTAGAACATAAAAAAGTAATCCATTCAATAATCTTTTACGTAGAGCCAATTTTCCCTTAGGTATGGTCCTCATAATGCCTAATATGCTTCACCATCTCCAAAGTAGGACGTTTTATACAATATTAGCTTGGGTTATTTAAGCTGAGCATAAATTCTAAAGACAAAGAGAAAGTAATCTGAGTTCAAAATCATTCTAGATTTCTGTTATTTTTCTCTAATATTTTATTATTTTTGTCCTTCTGTTAAATTTAGTTATATTTTTAGTAACTTGGCTTTACAAAGTAAGTACAAATCCAGTAACATTTACAGAACTTACAGGATTTCAAGCAAAGTGTAATATTCTTTTGTTTTTTATTTCCTCCATTGGTTTAAGCACTCTTTATTTGAACTATATGATATAATTATATGTACAACTAACTTACATGATAACAAACAAAATAGAATTATGGTAAGCATATATCTCATTACATAGAAGAGTTTTTCCCAAGCATACTAAAGGGTAACCTAGAGAATGTCAGCATTAAATATAGTCAGTATGGTAAGTGGATGAATGGTGGTAAAAATGGCAAAGTTTTTTGAGTTGAAATTGTTTTTAAGAGTTTCTGTTGACTTACTCTTCCTGTTCCACTATACTACTGACTAAATTGGCCATAAACACATATAGTGAATCTCTGCAAATATATGCATCACAAAGATACACAGCATGTTTTAGTGGGAAAAGTACTAATTTCAGAAATATTTACTTAACTATACATCCATTTAAACATTTGCCCAACAACATATTTAACCTCTTCTTGTTTACGGGGCTCTGGGCTGAACACTGGTGATATGTAGAGAAATCAAAATATTCAAAGACTGGGTGGTTTCAAGTCCAGTTTCACTTACTAAATGAATGATCTGGAAAAAAATCAGTTTCTTACTCTAATCTTCAATGATTTTTTTTTCTAAGATAGAAAGTATACATAGATATGATGAAAACTAAATGAGTTAGTATGAGAATGGGTCACTCACAAGTATTAATATAAATAATTGTTGGCAATACCTGTTTTTCTTAGTACACTGAGTTTTTAAAATGATGAGCAGTATAGGTAAGGAGAGAAATATAATAAATGAGAGATAAGAGCAATTTCAAAACATATGCAGAAATAGGAGACATTGAGCAAATACAAGGAATTAGAACACCACTTGGCCCTTGAGAATAAATCCTGAAGTTTCTGAAAGAGTTAGGGATAATCAGTTTGAATTGCCCTGGTAAGCATTTATAGTTAGTTTTGTTTTGTGTATTTTCTTAGATCCGATATAATTATATTAGAGGTAAAATCGTAAACATTAAAGAGAGGAGTCATAAAAATTCCCTGGATTTACATAAAATGAAGGCTTTGTTAAGTTAGGCTAAGAAAATGTTACTTAAGCTAAACCAGGATTTATCTATTAAAACTTTCAAGTTACTTAGCATTCATTATCTTTTTTTTTTTAAAGATTTTATTTATTTATTTGACAGAGATAGAGACAGCCAGCGAGAGAGGGAACACAAGCAGGGGGAGTGGGAGAGGAAGAAGCAGGCTCATAGCGGAGAAGCCTGATGTGGGGCTCGATCCCACAATGCCGGGATCACGCCCTGAGCCGAAGGCAGACGCTTAACCACTGTGCCACCCAGGCGCCCAAGCATTCATTATCTTAAATATATAAAGTTAATTACCAGAGACTGTTTTCAGCTATTCTCCCCTGAAAAACACCCTCCCTTCTCTTTGGAAACACATGATCATAGGTGATAAAGAAAGGATGGATAGTTAAAAATACAGATAAGTCATAATATTGTTTCTTGATAAAAGCACTTTGTATTTATTTCAGTTTTTACAATATTAAATTGAACTGTATTTTCGAATTAATGGCTCAGGGCCACCTGGGTGGCTCAGTTGGTTAAGTGTCTACCTTTTGCTCAGGTCATGATCCCAGGGTCCTGGGATTGAGCCCTACATCAGTGGAGAGCCTGCTTCTCCCGCTCCTTCTGCTGCTCCCTCTGCTTGTTCTCAATCTCTCTCTGTGTCAAATAAATAAAATCTTATAAAATGTTAATGGCTCAATGTAAGCCCTCTGATAAAATGCTAAGTGATAGGGAAATACGTACTGTTTGCTAGAAGTACATACCTTAAGTTTTAGCCAATAATTGCTCTTGTGTAATTTATTTAGTTTTCTGCATTTATAAGCTTTAGGGTAAAAATTTTGGAATTTTAGTTTCTTTCATTCATTTTAAGCTAATATTTTACTTATAGAAAATAATTTTCTTCTACTATGTCCGTAACAGATGATGTCTGGCTAGTAGGTAGAATAAGACAAGTGTAACAGAAGCAAGAATTGAATATTATGGGGTATATCTTGGATAATCATGTTTGGCAGGAATGTATTTAAGTGTAATAATTAAATCTGGAAAAAGAATTAATATGTTTATTAAACAGGGGCGCCTGGGTAGCGCAGTCGTTAAGCGTCTGCCTTCGGCTCAGGGCGTGATCCCGGCGTTCCGGAATCGAGTCCCACATCGGGCTCCTCCGCTGGGAGCCTGCTTCTTCCTCTCCCACTCCCCCTGCTTGTGTTCTCTCTCTCGCTGGCTGTCTCTCTGTCACATAAATAAATAAAATCTTTAAAAAAAATACGTTTATTAAACAAATATTTATAGACAGGTGTCCATGTGTCAGGCACTTTCCTATGTGCTGGGTATAAAAAGCAGAGAATGAAATACAGACCACACACACACACACACACACACACAATCACTGCCCTTAAGGATATTTTATTTTTATTGTTTTATGAATCCGGGTTTACAAGTAATAGGAAATCAGGATATTGGGGATAGAATCTTCAGCAAGTTGTAGGTGATTTAAACCAATCTTATGGAACAGGATTCATTCAGGAAGGGGCAGACAGAAGTCCAACTCAGGCAGATACACAAGGTCAGCATCCAAAGGCTAAAAATAATGGAGCAGGATAAAAGGGAAAAGAGTGCTGTACAAACAAGGAATAATTAACAGGTGGAAAATAACAAATGCTAAATGACTTAAGCTTCAGTCTTATTCCTGGTCAGTGAATGAAAATTCAGAGTGAAGCAAATCTTACCACTAAGCTTCCGCCATGACTCAGGTGGCTGTATGGCAAGGGGACAGAATCAACTTGGCATGCTTAAAAGTGGAATAAAAAATTATACACTTTCAAGCCGACTTCTAAAAATTAATTGTTCTGGATCATTTACCTCCTTATTTAAGAGAATAAACTTTTGCTTTTGCTTTAATCATCATTATAGAAATTTATAAAATATGCCAACTTTGTTTCTCTGTTGAATTATCAAAGATATGGTATTAGCATTTATTTCTGCCTTATGTCAAAAAAGGCTAAAATTACTATGAAAGCTAATTCATCCATAAAAGACTACAGTTAAAAAATATGAAACTCAGCCTTGGAGGTTCTAGGGTAAGACAAGATTCACTTTGTCCTTCTGATTGTTGCTTTTGTACAAACATGACATTTTGGTTGGAATTTGTGTTTGACAGCTCTATAATGTAATTTTCCAGAATGTGTTGAAGTGGAACCAAATGTCATTGGCTTCATTCAGTAGATTTTCTGCCTGATGGAAAACACCATTGCTATTCTATTTATTTTTACAACCAATGAAAAAATTGATTATTTTGATTTGTCGCGTTCTTTTATACATAATTTTCCAGGAGATAAAGTCCATATATTAGCCCTTATATATGTCCATGATTGAGCATTAATTGACTTTGATCTGTAAGAAACTGCCTGTGTTTAGTTCCATTTTGGCATTACTTGCACTAGCAGTTAACAGGTAACTTACTGGCTTAAGAAATACATGTGGGCGAGGGGAGAATTCTGTGAAATAATTTAAAGGGTGTTCATGTAAAAGCTATCTGTAAGTATAGAGATTGAAAAAGGGATTTTATAATATAAAACCAATTCATAATTGGAGAGTAGAAATGAAGCTGAGTCAAATACAAGTGCCAAGTGAAAAAACAGTTTTGGGGTATAGCCCTGTTGGAGAAAGGAGGCAGAGTTAAGACTGAGGTTGATATTGGAGCTCAGAGGTGAGATTTAGGACATGGTGTAGGTCAGAGTGTCACACCTGGAAAAAAAAAAATATAAGTTGTAGGTATTGGAATAAAGAACCCCAGCCAGACATGAATTTTTGTTTTGTTTTGTTTTGTTGTTTTTTGTTTTTAACACTAGTTAACTTGAAATCAGTAGTTAAAAGTAAAACATTACTTAAAATTTTCTATCAGATTAATCAGTTACCTACCTTTATGACTCGAGGGAAGCTGTGACAACTTAGTAAATAGGCTATTGGGGCTCTTAGGTGGCTCAGTTGGTTAAACCTTGGACTCGGTTTTAGGTTAGACTCAGGTCATGATCTCAGGGTCCTGGGACATAGTCCCGTGTAGGGCTCCACACTTGGCATGGAATCTGCTTGTCCCTCTTCCTCCCCCTTGCTCCTCCCCAGCCTCACACACTCATTCTCTCTCTCCAATAAATAAACAAAATCTTAAAAAAAAGAGAGAGAGGCTATTGCTGGGCACTGTTATAATTTTCAAACTTTTTCAAAGTACATTTTGCTTCTTATCTCTTTTCCTTTAATAAAAAGGGAGAAATCTCTCTTACCATGCAAAGTGTAACTTTAATTAAACTATTTAGCATATTGACCTTGAGAATAAAATAATTTAGTATAAGAGAAACCTAAACCACAGTGAGTTTGTGATTTTTAATGTATAGACTCAAGTTCTTTATTTGCATTTGTCTCCTAGCAATACTTTTCAGCATGAAGGTAATATATGTAGATAAGAAATTGGGATGGTGAAATGGTAGGTGGGAAATGGAAATCTTAGCACTTCAACACAAAAGCCCACCATCTGATATAATACTGATTATTTTGCATAGTAAGAGTGTAGACATAAGGTGTTAGAACAAAGGGTATTATGAATCAGGTACCTGCATTATGTCCCGTGGTCCCAGACTATACATATGCACAGTTAAGTTTTTATTATTATTATTATTATTAATTTTCCTGCTTATCATTAGGCAATATGATAAATAATATAAGAACCTCTTTGTACTTCTCAAGCCTATCTTAATCATCAGCTAGCTTTTCATGGGACGTCATTTGAAAATGAAAAGAAAGGGAAGAAGAAAGGGGTGGGTAAACAGAAGGGGGAATGAACCATGACAGACTATGGACTCTGGGAAACAAACTGAGGGCTTGGGGGGGTGGGGGTGGGGGGATGGGATAGGCTGGTGATGGGTATTAAGGAGGGCATGTATTGCATGGTGCACTGGGTGTTATATGCAAGTAATGAATCATGGAACTTTACATCAAAAACTAGGGATGTACTGTATAGTGACTAACATAATAAAAATATTATTATTAAAAAATAAATAAATAAAAGTGCTTTTGTAAGGAAAAAAAAAGAAAATGAACTTTCGGGCTATGGATCTTTTTAGAGTATGACACATTGACTTTGCTTGAGTCAGAGCTGTCTTTGCTTCCTTCTTCTAATTCATTATATATATAAATCTCTGTCCCAACTTTCCCAGACCTGTGAAAGTTGTTCATGTGACTATGGAGGCAGAGATTGGCTTGATGCCTTACAAGCCACTGAACACCAGTGATTGCTAACAACCACCAGAAGCTAGAAAGAAGCAAGGAAGGATCTTCTAGAACCTTCAAGAGAGAGGCCACCTTGATTTTAGGCTTCTACCTTCCAGAACTGTGAGAGAATAAATGTCTGTTGTTTTAAGCCACCAAATTTGTGGTACTTTGTTACTACAGCCCTAAAAAACTAACAGAATATGCTACAATGAGACACCTTCAGGAATAAAAAGGAATACACTACTGAGGTATAATAAAGCATGGATGAATTTCAAAATACTATGCTAATAGAAAGAAATCAAACTCAAAAGATCATATATTGCATGATTTCAGTTATATGAAATGTCTGCCTATAAAAGCAGAAAGTAGATTAACAGTTTTCTGGAGATGTGGGTGAGAAGCACGATTGTCTGCAAATGAGCAGAAAAGATATCTTTGAGATGATGGAAATGTTTTCAAATTGAATTGTTCTGATGATTGCACAACTCTGCAATTTTACTAATTTCTATAATTTACTGATTATAATTTCTATAATTTCTAAATTTACTAATTATTGAATTGTATATTTACAAGAGTAAATGTTATGGTATGTATATTTTACTTTAATAAAGTTCTATTAAGTAAAAAGAAAAAAAATGCTGTGAAGAACAGTGAAGGAAGAAATTAAGTGAAAGAGTGGTGGCCCTTGAAAATACAAACAAGAGTGATGGCATTGGGGAAAAAAAGAATCTATAAATTTAGAATATTTCTTTTTACCCTGGACATACTTTCCAGCTTTTCTTTTTAATTATTAAAAACATATGTTCCATTTTTATGTGCATACTGTAATTGGGGAATAGATTGGGGAATTACATAAGAGCAACAGGGAATTAACAGAGATTAAATATTTGAATCTGTCTGTACCAGCAGATGACTCTGATCTTAGTGGTTGTCAGCCTGGACCTCAGGTTCCTATAATTCATTTAAAGGAATAATAGGTAATCTCAAGCAACTTTTGCTATTTCTTTCTCTCTCTCTTTTTTTAAAAATTTTATTTATTTTTTTGAAAGAGACAGAGCATAAGCAGGGAAAGGGGAAGAGGAAGAAGCAGGCTCCCCACTGAGCAGGGAGCCCAATGCCCATGTGAGGCTCAATCCCAGGACCCTGAGACCATGACCTGAGCTGAAGGCAGACGCTTAACTAACGGAGCCACCCAGGTGTCCCAACTTTTATTTCAATAAGTATATTATAAATCACAATTCTGTTATAAGGACTTTTATATTTATATGTTTATGTACTTTTAGATGCAATTATATTAACTCCCTGTTGTGACAGCATTTCTCTAGTGATTAGAGTTTCTAATGATATATATTTTGATTAATAGAAAAGTTAGTAAATTACTACTTGACACATGCTATTGTTTAATCAGATACTCTTAAGTACCTAATGTTTTATATGAGAAGGATGGAATGAAATTATGATGATAAATAATTTGGGAACTGTTAGTTTTTTTCTCGTCGCCAATGAAATCAATACTGCAAGGCAAACATGGTTCAAGGGAAGAACTTTATTGCAAGCACCCTCGGGCGGGCGAGGTTCCTCGACTCAGGAAAGAGCGGTGAGTCGGGGAAGTCGCGCCCAGGGCAAGGCAGCAAGGGTTTTTATTGTGTACTGCTGGGGGTGGGGAAAGTCTGTCTTGGAGAGTCGGCAGGTTTTTATTGGGTACTGCTGGGGGGTGAGGAAGGTCGGTAGGACGGATTTTGGTTTCCCGCCTAGGTTTTGGTTTAAATCTTGGCGGGAGAGTCGGCCATCTTGGGTGTCTTGGCCCCTTTTTCTTGGCCAGCCCAACATTCCGACCTTTTGTTTTATATAATGGTATGGGGGGGGGGGGGGCGTCGACTTCATTCTGACTACTTCCTGCTGACGGTCGGGCGTTGTCATAGGGACAGTCGGAAGTGGGCAGGCGAGAATAGGGCTGTAGGAGCAGTTGGTTGACTGACACCAGAGTTACTTCCCGCAAGCGTTCCTGTATGTACCAAATAAGGCAGGGGGCAACCGAGATTAGCAGGAGGATTAAGCAGAGGGGCCCCGCTAAAGGGAGAAGCCACGTTACCCATGTATGGGGGTCTAGGCCCCATATGGAGTTGTCTTGGCACCTTGCTCGGAACCGGTCCTTGAGTTCCCGGATCTTGGAGGTGACTATACCCGACTGGTTGACAAAATAACAGCACTCCTCGTTTAGGTAGAGGCAAGTTCCTCCCTTTTCGGGGGTCAGGAGGTCCAAGGCCCGTCGGTTTTGTAGGGCAATGGCAGCCAAACTGGTGACCTGGGTCTGTAAGGCAGTAAGGGAGTCGGCGATCCGTTCCATGTCATCATTGAGCGCTTGGGAGAGTTTATAGTAGAAATTTATTGACGTCCCAAGCCCAGCTGCTCCGGTCGCCACCCCGGTGATTAAGCCCGCCCCTATCAGCAGGGGAAGGAATACAGCCCTTTTTTCTCAGCGCTGGGGGAATAGTATGGACAGGAGTTGGGAATGGGAGTAGATGTTGGTAGATGGGGATAGTAGGATAAATATACAGTCTAGGGAGTCATTAGTAGTCAGGCAGCAATAGATTCCCTTGGGGCACGAGAGGAACACCCCCGAGGGAGTGCAGTAAGGAAGGGAGGAGGTGATGTTGGTGGTGCGAGGGGTGAGGGTGTCGATGGTGGAGGAAAGATTAAGGATTGGTATGGTCCCTCCAATGGGTCTGATGTGGACTGTCTTATTGTTGATGGTGGAATTGGGGAGGGGCCACTGGGTTGGAATGGGTATCCCTACAATGTTAGAGAGAGTAGAGAAGGGGAAACAGATCCAGCAGTAGCGGTCCTGAGAGACGTTCCGCCACAGGTTATAGCTGGAGTTTAAAAGGGCCACTGTCAGTTGCTCAGTGGTGGGAACCTTCTGGATGCTGTCGAGATTGATTCCCTTGTAGGTGGGATAGGCCTGGGCTTGTAGTTGCTCATGTAACCTCCTGACTATTTGCTGGGTTTGGTTACAGCCGGCCTGGTCCTGGACCCCTCCTCCGTCAGAGAGTCCTATCTGGGCCAGATATGTCCAGCAGACCTTCCCCGTCTTGGGGTAAGTGTCGCAAGGGTGACTGTACCTTTCAGTGAGGTCAGACATCCAGAAGGTTCTTCCTGGGGCGTGGACAGATGTGCAGGTATATGGGGACTTTCCTGCATAGCATTTACTAGGCATATAGGTGAATGACTGGAAGTACCTTGTGCGTCCGCTGCCACGCATGCATCCACATTCTGTCGCTTGGGTCAGGGGGCTCAGGAGAACCAGAGGGAGGAGCCCGTACCAAGCGAAGTTTGGTAGGGCCCACCATCTGAGAGGTCCAGTCATTACCTGTAGGCGCCCGTTTGAGGTTGTTGATGTGTACCCACGCCTGGTGCCCCAGCAGTTTTGCCGCTGTTGGGGTGGTAAGGATGACAGTTTGAGGCCCTGTCCATCATGTCTGCAAGGAGCCTGGGTGCAGATTTCTGAGGAGGACCTGGTCCCCTGGGAATAGCCCTCAAGGGGGGGCTTCCTTATGGTCATGGTCGTTCGGGGCAGGGATGACAGCATCAGCATGGGCCCTCAGGAGAGCCCTAAGGAGGGTAATGTAAGGCAGGTAGGACAGGAGAGGTGGGGGAACGGCTGGGAGGTTATGGCTTATAAGGAAGCGTCAGCCGTACAGCAGCTCAAATGGGCTCAACCCCGAGGGTCTGCGAGGGGTTGCCCTAAGCCTGGTGAGGGCCAGGGGCAAGAGTGTGGGCCACGAAAGACGGGTTTCCAAGGTCAGTTTGGTGAGCTGTGCCTTGAGGAACCCGTTGGCCTTTTCTACCTTACCCGACAATTGAGGGTGGTAGGGGATGTGGAGTTTCCAGGTGATGTTGAGACTCTCTGCCACCTGTTGGGTTATACTGGAGATGAAAGCAGGTCCGTTGTCTGACTGCAGAGTTCGGGGTAGTCCGAATCTTGGAATGATGTGCTCAACGAGAATTGTGGCCACCGTATCCGCTGTCTCTCGGGCCGTGGGATATGCCTCGATCCAGCCTGTGAATGTATCGACCAGAGTTAACAGGTATCGGAAGGTTTTGTGACGGGGCATATGAGTGAAGTCCAGTTGCCAGTCTTCTCCTGGCTGATGGCCACGGAGTTGATGGTTGGGCCCTGGTCTGCGGATTCCGCCCTGTGCATTTACGGCCGAACAGGTTTTACAGGCTCTGTGAACTGTCTCAATTACCCGAGATAGGGAAGGGTGGTGAAAAAGAGGTTGCAGGAACTGGTGGAGGGCCTTTAGGCCAATGTGGAGAGACTGGTGAATGTCTGTGATTAGGGTGTGAGCCATGTTTTCCAGCAGGGCAATTTTATTCTGGATGTAGATCCATCCCTTATCTCCGGGTTTTCCCCCTAGGCCTTGGAGGGTTTGCACCTCCTTTTCAGAGTACGAAGGCCAGTGGGGGGTGTTGAGGAGGAGGATCGGAGCCAAAGAGGTGTTCAGGGCTGTTTGCCTGGCTACTAAGTCCGTCCTGTTATTGCCTTGGGAGACCGGGTCCTTGGAGGTCCGGTGGCCGCGGCAGTGGATTACTGCTACCTCGGTGGGCAAGCTAAGGGCCTCGAGTAATTTGGCAATGAGAGGCCCGTTAACTATAGGAGTGCCCTTGGTGGTCAGGAACCCCTGTTCCTGCCAAAGGACGGAGTGGGTGTGAGTTATGAGATAGGCGTACTTTGAGTCCGTGTATATAGTGACTCGCTGTCCCTTAGACAGGTGTAGCGCCCGGGTGAGAGCTATAAGCTCAGCCTTCTGGGAGGTGGTCCTGATAGGAAGGGGAGCTGTTTCTATTACTGCCTCCGAGGTGACTACAGCATAGGCGGCGCGTCTTTGGCTGTCCGAGGCCAGGAGGGAGCTGCCGTCCACGAAGAGCACGCGGTCAGGGTTAGGCAACGGCTGATCAGAGAGCCCTGGGTGAGAGGGAGTGAGGTCCTCCAGGAGTTGCGGGCAGGAATGAGTGGGTTCAGGGGTGAGCGAGGGTGCAGGCAACAAAGTAGCAGGGTTTAAGCGAGGGGAGGCAGAGAGGAAAATTTGCAGATTTTCGACGAATAGCAGATGGTACAGTTGCAGGTGGGAGGGGGTTAACTGGGCCAGGGATCGGTGGCTGAGGAGATCCATGAGTCGGTGGGGAGAGTAGACTACGAGGGGCTGTCCCAGAGTAAGTTTGAGGGCCTCCTTGGTCAGAGAGGTGGCGGCTGCCAGTGCTCAGAGGCAGGGCTGCCATCCTCAGGTGGTGGTGTCTAACTGTTTAGATAGGTAGGCCATGGCCCTGTATGTGGGCCCCGCTGGTTGGGCTAGGAGGCCAGTGGCTGAGCCGGAGCGCTCATCGGTGAACAGGTGGAAGGGTTTAGAGTGGTCAGGTAGCGCCAGGACTGGTCCGGCGGTGAGGTAGCCCCGCAGCTTGGAGAACAAGTGCTGGACTGAAGTGGTGTCAGTGAGAGGACCCTGGGGGGTCTCCTTGGCCGCTTGGTATAAGGGTCGGGCCAGGATCGAGAAATTTGGAATCCAATGTCTGAAAAAGCCTACAAGCCCAAGAAAGGAGAGAATTTCCTCCGCAGTTTGAGGAGGCTGGAGTTCCCGGAGGAGGTGGATGCGGTCCCCGGTAAGGGACTTAGAGGTGGGAGTCAGGAAGATACCCAGGTACGTGACTGAGGGGGTGCACAGTTGGGCCTTTGAAGGGGTGACCCGGTACCCTTTGGCTCCCAGGAAATTGAGTAGGGTAGAGGTGTCTTCCTGGGATAAGGAGAGAGAGGGGCTGCAGAGGAGGAGATCGTCCACATATTGTAGCAAGGTACTGGCCTTAAGGGCACACTGCTGCAGGTCAGTGGCCAACGCCTGACCAAAAATATGGGGACTGTCTCGGAATCCCTGAGGCAGGACTGTCCAGGTCAGCTGCCCGGAGACATGTGTGTCCGGGTCTTCCCAGGTAAAGGCAAAGAGGAAGTAGGAGTCAGGGCACAGGGGGATAGTAAAGAAGGCATCCTTTAAGTCTAATACAGTAAAGTGAGAAGTGTTAGACGGGGCATGAGACAATAGGGTATAAGGGTTGGGGACGACCAGATAAAGCGGGACTACAGCCTCATTAATGAGCTGCAGGTCCTGCACCAGTCGGTAGGCCCCCAAAGGTTTACGGACTGGCAGGATAGGGGTGTTACAGGGGGAGCTGATGGGGATCAGGAGCCCCTGCTGTCTCAGCCGGTCTATGATAGGCTTGAGACCCTGACGGTGAGTCAGGGAAATGGGAAACTGTGCTCGGGAGGGGAACTTGGAGTTATCTTTTAGCTGTATTTTAACAGGGGTATGGTGGGATGCAATGATGGGTTTAGAGGTGTCCCAGACCTGGTGATCCACTGCAGGAAGGTTATCTGGGGCGGGGGTCGGATGGGCAGGAAGGAGGGGTAAGACGAGGCATTCTGAGGTCGAGGGGGAGGGAGAGAGACGAATGGTGGCCTGCAGTTTTTGGAGGGTATCCCTTCCCAGTAGGGGGACCGGACAAGAGGGAATTACGAGGAATGAGTGGGAGAAGGGGAAACCATCCAGGCTGCACATAAGGGGAAGGGTCACCCTGGGAAAGGAGGAGGTCCCATCGATCCCCATGACAGTGACAGGTGAGGTTCGCGTAGGTCCCGAGTAGGATGGCAGAACTGAGTAGGTAGCCCCCGTGTCTAGCAGAAAGGAGATGGACTTACCCACTACCTGGAGTGTGACCCTGGGGTCGGCCTGGGTGAGAAGGGTGTCCGAGTCTGGGCTCCGTCCGTCGTCCTCCAACCCGAGTAGCTGGAAGGCCGGACTTACCGTCTCGGGGTTGCCCCCGCGTAGAGGCGCCGAGGATCCCCGGAGATTAGGGCAGTCTGATTTCCAATGCCCCATCATGTGGCATTGAGGACACGGTCGGGTGGGCGCCTTTGGGTTGGGACATTGACGAGCCCAGTGTCCCTCGGCTCCGCATTTGAAGCATGCCCCTGGTGGGGTACGGTTGGCTGCCCCCCTCTGCTGGCTCCCAGAGCCGGCTGGCCGCAGGGCCGCTACCAAGGCCTGGGTCTGTAGCTGAACCTTCTGCTGGAGCCTGGCCTGCCGTTTAAGCTCAGCCGCCTCCTCTCGGGAATTAAAGACCTTAAATGCCATTTTCACCAGGTCGGAAATGGGGGTCTGGGGGCCCTCCTCGGCCTTTTTAAATTTTTTCTGAATATCTGGTGCCGACTGGGAGATAAAGTGAGTGGCTAGGATCGTGGCCCCCGCCGGAGAGGCCGGATCTAGACGGGTGAATTGGGTCAAGGCCTCGGTTAGCCGGTTAAGGAATACAGCGGGGTTCTCGTCAGGGGTCCGAATGATTTACTGGAGCTTTACTGGAGGCTGCCCTCATCCCGGCGATGAGGCATTGGATCATGCGGTGGCAGCGTCGGCGGCCATCTTGTCCGTTCTGATAGTCCAGCCTGGTTCTACAGCTGGGACCGCCTGAGCACCGACCGACATGGCGGCGTCAGTAAGATGAACCTGGTCGGCATGCTCTCGGGCGGCAGCCTGGATACGTTCCCTCTCCTCGGTGGTGAGGGTGGTGGTCTGGACAACATGTAAGTCGTGCCAGGGAAGGGCCAAATACTGGAATTCTTTGATGAAATTATCTGGGTTGGCTGAAAAAGAGCCCAGGCGCTTTTCGATTTGGGAGAGGTTCTGCAGGGAGAAGGGCGCATGGACTCGGACAACCCCTTCGGCCCCGGCGACCTCCCTCAGGGGACAAACCAGGTCGGAGAAAGGATTCCGGGACTGGGTATGAGCGGAGATGGGAGGGGAAGAGAGAGAGTTGGGGGGTGAGCGGGGCTCGGTGGCGGTCCCGAGGGGTACAACTTCAGGAGCCGTTGGAGTAGCCGGAGCTGGGGACGGCTCTGGGGTCTGCGGGGGATTAGGGGATACAGGCGGCTGAGGAACGGGATGGTAAGGGGGGGTGGAGGTACGAGGGGTGTCCTTACGGGGGGGCCCAAGAGGTTCTCAGGAGGTTCAGAGAGAGGAAAGAGAGAGGGTGGATCAGGGTCCTTGGGAGCAGTAGGCGGAAGGGTCGGAGGGGGAGAGCCGGGGAGGAGGACCTGAGAGGCCGAGCAGCGGGAGCATAGTGAAGGCTGAGAGCGTAAGGCCCAGAAAGCCTGGACATAGGGGACCTCGGACCATTTGCCTTGGCGTCTACAGAGGTTGTCAAGATCCATGAGCACCTGATAATCGAAGGTGCCTTCGGGGGGCCATTGTGATTGTTTGTCCAATTGATATTGGGGCCAAGCAACAGTACAGTAATGTATGAGGCGTCGCCTTCGTAGGTCCTGATCCAATTTTAGGGTTCGAAGATTGGCCAGGAGACAGCCCAGGAGCGTTTTAGGGTCGAATTTGGACTGGGAGGTTCCCATGGCCCCTTCGCCTATCAACCCAGGGCACGGAGAAAGGCGTCCCTTTGTCCATGTGCTGAGTCGTGGTTCGGAGGGGAGGGTAGTTGACGCGGAATGGGGACGTCTCCCAATTCCTCGGAACTACGGGGGCCACCAGGTGTCTGGAGGGGGGGCTCGCCCTGACGCAGCCGCGATTAGGACAGGGCGTCCCAGAGGAGGACTGGGGACCAGGGAACACTCACCACAGCAAGTTCCGAGAGATGTTTGGAGAGGGAGAGAGGGGTCCCAGTCCGCTTGAGAGGAGGAGAGAGCTTCCGTGCTGAAGCAGGGGCTAGATCTCCTCCCGGGTTTCGGCACCAAATGTTAGGTTTTTTCTCGTGGCCTATGAAATGAAGACTGCAAGGCAAACATGGTTCAAGGGAAGAACTTTATTGCAAGCATCCTCGGGCGGGCGAGGTTCCACAACTCAGGAAAGAGCGGTGAGTCGGGGAAGTCGCGCCCCGGGCAAGGCAGCAAGGGTTTTTATTGTGTACTGCTGGGGGTGGGGAAAGTCTGTCTTGGAGAGTCGGCAGGTTTTTATTGGGTACTGCTGGGGGGTGAGGAAAGTCGGTAGGACGGGTTTTGGTTTCCCGCCTAGGTTTTGGTTTAAATCTTGGCGGGAGAGTCGGCCATCTTGGGTATCTTGGCCCCTTTTTCTCGGCCAGCCCAACAGGAACAATTATTTTAATTTACATACAGCATTGCTTAATATGTCAAGTGTGTCAAACATACACAGAAGGGGAAGACAATTGGTAAGTAATAAATAGGGTGTTGGCAATATACTGGTACCAAAATATTATGGAAACTGTTTATTAACCTTTTACAACTATTAAATATAAGTGTAACTGACAACATATAATTTAATATGTATTTTTAAATATAATAATGCAAACATGGACTCTGATTACTCTGCCTAAATAAAATGATTAATAAGCAACTTAAGTAATGTTTATATTACCTTAATTTTTTGAACGAAGACTTGCAGAATGCAAACTAAAGTTCATGCATTTTCTGTGTTCAGTATTTTCTCTTTAAAATGGAAAAAACGTTATTTTCAGATACCACAAAATTACTGCTACGGTTTTATATAGGATTTCCATAAAATATGTAAATAAAAGACAGTAATTTAAGCAATATTAAATATTTTCATGAAGAGATTGTGAAATGAGTTTTATAGCACTCAATACAAAAAGAAATCAAGAGTATTTTACCAGCTTACCATGTATCTTTCATTATTTGGACCTAGGCCTTTCATTTATTATGTACCAATTTGCTGTAAAATCTGGAGCATAATAAAATCTCTTATATGGGATGAGACTGTTCTGGAGTGGTACATAAAAGCAATCACACATCAAGTCAGCTAGACAAACCGAGAGGACTTTTCCCCAGGTTATCAATATTAAATGTAAAGCATGATTTACATAAAATCCTTCATATCATTTACTTTCCATGCTTGTTTATTTGGTACACTCTGTTCTTTGAAACAATAACTTTTGCTTACTTTTTACTAGCCCCTTCTTCTGATGCAATCTGTAAGTTGGCCTCAAATACAAGCTTCTCTATCAAATTATGTCCTCTTCAACTCTCTATTTTACATATATTCAGACACAATAAGTATATTTCTATTAAGCCAATTCAGCAAAAACTCTATTCAGTTTTATAAAGATATATATTGGCCACATAGCTTTAAGTATATGTTGACACTGTATATAACTGCTTTTTTAAATTGAAGTATAGTTGATGTACAATATTATATTAGTTTTAGGTATACAACATACTGATTCAACATTTATATACATTACAAAATGATCACCACAGTAAGTTGAGTTATCATCTGTCACCATACATAGTTATTGCAATATTATTGACTATTACTCCCCATGATGTACTTTATATTCTTATAACTTATGTTATAACTGGAAATTGTACTTCTGAATCCCATTTACCTATTTCTCCCACCCCCTAAACTCCTATCCTCTGGCAACCACCAATTTTAAAATTGTTCTCTGTATTTCTGAGTCTGTTTCTGTTTTATGTCGTGTGGTCCATTGTTTTGTTTTTTGATTTCACATACAAATTAAATTGTACAATATTTCTCTGATTATTTCACAACATAATATCCTCTAAGTCCATCCATGTTGTTGCAAATGGCAAGATCTCATTCTTTTTCATGCCTGACTAATATTCCTCTGTGTGTGTGTGTGTGTGTGTGTGTGTGTGTGTGTGTGTGTGTGTGTACCACATCTTCTTTTTCCATTTACCGCTTAATGGACATCTTAGGTTGATTCTGTATCTTGGCTAATGTAGTTAGTGCTGCAATAAACATAAGGGTACACATATTTTCTTTGGATAAATAGGGGAGTTTTTATTTTCTCTGGATAAATACCTAGAAGCCGACTTGCTAGGTCATATGGTATTTTTTATTCTAAATATTTTGAAGAATCTCCATAACATTTTTCATAATGGCTGCACCAATTTACATTCCCACCAAAAGTGCATGAGGGTTCTCCTTTCTTCACATCCTTGCCAACATTTGATATTTTTCTCTTTTTGATAATGGACATTTTGACAGGTGTGAGTGATATCTCATTGTGGTTTTGATTTGCATTTCCTTGATGACTAGGGATGAGCATATTTTCATGTGTCTGTTGATCATCTTTATGTCTTTGGAAAAATGTCCATTCAGGTCTTCTGCCCATTTTAAAATCAGATTGTTTGTTTGTTTACTTACTTATTTACATTTGTTTTTGGTGTTGAGGTGTATGAGTTCTTTATATTTTTTGGATATTAACCCAATATCAGTTACATCATTTACAAATATCTTCTCCCATGTAGTAGATTCCTTTTTCATTTTGTTGATGGTTTTCTTCACTGTACAAAAGCTTTTTAGTTTGATGTACTCCCAATTGTTTATTTTTGCTTTTGCCTTTCCCTGAGAGCATAGATACACACACACACACACACACACACACACACACACACACATACCCACACACGCAATTCTGCTAAAACCAATGTCCAGGAGAGTACTGCCTAAGTTTTCTTTAGGAATTTTATGATTTCAGGTCTTACATTTAGGTCTTTAATCCTTTTTTAATTTATTTTTTGTATATGGGATATACGTATAAGAAGTGGTTCAGTTATATTCTTTACCCAATTTTATCTACACCATTTATTGAAGAGACTGTCTTTTCCTTTTTGTATATTCTTGCCTCTTTTGTCATATATTAATTAGCCGTACAAGCATGGGCTTTTCCCTTGAATTTTCTGTTCCATTCTATTAATCTATATGACTGTTGTTGTTGTTGTTGTTGTTGTTTTTTTCCATTACTCAGCTGTTTCAATTATTACAGCTTTGTGGTATAGTTTAAAATCTGGGATTGTGATACCTCCAGTTGTCCTTCTTTCTCAAGATTACATTGGCTATTCTGAGTCTTCTCTGGTTCCATACCAATTTTTGGATTTTTTGTTCTAAGTATGTGAAAAGTGCTATTGGTTTTTTGATAGGACTTGCACTGAATCTGTAGATTGCTTTGAGTAGCATGGTCATTTTAACAATATTAGTTCTTCCAATCCATGAACACAGTATATCTATTTACTTTTGTTGTCTTCAAATTCTTTTTTTTAAAGATTTTTTTATTCATATTCTAGAGACAAAGAGAGTATGCACATGAGTAAGGGGAGAGGCAAAGTGAGAGAATCTTCAAGCAGACCCCCCACTGAGCACAGATCCAGATGTTGGGCTCAAGGTCACAACTCATGAGATCATAACCTGAGCTGAAACCAAGAGTCAGATGCTCAACTGACCGAGCCACCCACACACCCCTGCTGTCTTCAATTTCTTTCATCACAATGCCTTATAGTTCTCACAGTAGAGGTCTTTCAGTAGAGGTCTCCTTGTTTAAGTTTATTTCTAGGTTGTTTTTTTTTTTTTTTAATACAATTGTAAATGGGCTTTTAACAAATTTCTCTAGCGGTTCATTATTAGCATATAAAAATACAACAGATTTTTGTATATTAATTTTGTATCCTGCAACTTTGCTGAATTTATATTAATTCTAATAGTAGTTTGGTGGCATCTTTAAGGTGTTCTATATATAGTATCATGTCATCTGCAAATGTGACATTTTTACTTTTTTCCTTACCAATTTGGATGCTTTTTATTTCTCTTTCTTTTCTGATTGTTGTGGCAAGGATTAAAAGTGGTGAGAGTGGGCATTCTTCCCTTGTTTTTGATCTTAGAGGAAATGCTTTTCACCATTGAGTATGATATTAGCTGTTGGTTTGTCATATGTGGCCTTTATTTTGTTGAGGTATTTTCCCTCTATACCCATTTCGTTGAGAGAATTTTTTAATCATGAGTAGCTATTGTACTTTGTCAAATGCTTTTTTTCATCTATTGAGATGATTATTGATTTTTATACTTTATTTAGTTTATGTGGTGGGTCATACTGGTTCATGTATGTTAAACAGTCCTTATTCCTTGTCATGAATCCCACTTGATCATGGTGTATGATCCTTTCAATGTATTGGGAATTCGGTTTGCTAATATTTTATTAAAGATTTTTGCATCTATGTTCATCAGGGATATTGGTCTGTAATTTTCTTTGTTTGCAGTGTCATTGTCTGATTTGGGTATAATTCTTTTTCTTCAATTTTTTGGAATAGTTTGAGAACAGATATTACCTCTTCTTTAAATGTTTGGTAGAGTTAACCTGTGAAGCCCTCTGGTCCTGGACTTTTGTTTGTTGGGAGTTATTTGATTGCTGATTCAATCTTATTACTCTTAATAGGTCTGGTCAGATTTTCTATTTCTTATTTCTTGCTTCTTGAGGTAAGCTTGTATTGCTGTAAACATCCTTGTTAGAACTGTTTTTGCTGTATTCTATAAATTTTGAAACACTGTGTTGCCATTTTTGTTTGTCTCGAAGTATTTTTTGATTTTCTTTTTGATTTCTTCATTGACCCACTGTTTTTTTAGTAGCATGTTGTTTAGCCTTCACATGTTTGTGTTTTTTCCAGTTTTTTTGGTAATTGATTTCTAGTTTCATACTAAAATACAATTTAACTCCAATCACTATGGTGGTGGGGGCAGTTCTGCTCATGATAGCAACACAATTAGAAGAAATTTGATATAAAAGTGGCTATAAACATAGGGAGGCCATTTCATAGAGTTATTGTGTAGGTAAAGCAGAAATTAGAGGTCGTATTTTACATAATGTTGAAATATTTAAGGGTATTAATATCCGTAGAGAAAGAAAAGTTAATAAAACCATTGGCAATATGATTATAGTCTATAAATTGCTAATCTGATGTGCAGACAGCAGCTGTGTCACTTTGCTGGGGAGGTCAAGGAGCTGCAACTGCTTTTTTTTTTTTTTCTGCCTGAAGGAGAAGAAGGCAAATGGCCAGCTAGTCTACTGGCACCAAAGAATTTTATAAACAAACATTTGTGTGTGGGGGCACAGAGGAGTGAGAAAAAAAGAGAGTATGTTTCTAAGTTTGTAGTTTTTGGCTTATACATTAAAATACATCATTTTACAACACAGTATGACTTAGTTCTTCTAGAAAAGGATGTAATAATCACTTGGAAAATCATTATATGATCTCTAAAGTCTCTTTTGGTTCAAAAAGTTCTGAAACTTCAAACTTCTTTATATATATTGTTTATATATACATAAAATTATATATATAAAAACTAATACATAAAATTTTTTTTAAATTACAGTAGAGTAGTTTGAGAAACTTTTTCACAAATACAATATTGTAGTTCACTGTCAAATATTTCTTCAAAATTATGCCTTTTCCTTAAACATAGACAAAAATACAACCATTATATTTGAAGACTTTCTCTACAGTAATGAAATAGTCAAAAAATAAAAACATAATATAATAATTTAAAATAGGACATTTCATTAGAAACTGTCAAGGAGACAACTGAGAAAGTTGCACAAGTAATTAAATAATCATATAAATTGTGGTTCATACAAAGTACTAATTCACTTATATACACTTGGATTATAAAAATAACTTTAATATGCATACAATGAAGTCATTCATTCAGTTGATTTTATTTTAATAAGAAATACTTCCTTTTACAATGCTTACAAATTATCATATGAAAACACTTATTTTTTCACTTACTTTACTGCATATGTACCGTTGCATTTATTTCAATTTTTGGAAGCTGCCATTTAGGAAATAGTTAAGAAGCAGTAAGGCAAGACTAAAGTACATTAATTCCAAGATGGAATTAGTTCTGTTTAAGGCTCTAACCATTTTTCACTGTGTTCTGTATCCTACATCTTCTGCATTTTATTTTCCTTATTTTCTCTTTCTCTTTTTTTTCTTTTTGGTGTTTTTATGGAATACATAAGCAACTGCCTTTAAAATAAAAGCACCAATGCATCTATTATTGCTCCATCTTGAACATTATTCTCCTCCCAGTCCCTAGCAATTACAATATAGCAAATTATTTACGTTTCAGAATGACCCAGTAATAAGCATCGTATATTTTAGCTTTATTGTTAAGAACCTGAATACGAAATGCCAAAAGCAGACACAGCATGTAATCTACAAGTGTGGTGTGCAACCTCTTTCTCATATGCTTTGCTTTCCCTTTACACTTGCAAATTGGATAAATGCAGCCATAGGTGTTTTGACAGCTAATTAAATGTGAATTTGTGCATTTATATGTCAACTTACTGTTTGTGGAAATAAGACAGAATTTGTATAATTTGCAGAGAAATACTTTAAATTCAGTTACTTACAAATCTGATTCTATGATGCATACTGAAACATTCAAATTGAAATTTGTGTGTGTGTGTGTGTCTGCATGTATCTATCTATGCACTTATTATCTGTTTGAAAATATACTTTATATATCTTACATAACAACAAATCTGTGGGTAGCAAATAATGTTAGTTTGGAAATAAATTTGAAGGCCCTAGCTTTTTCTTTATTCTTAGCCTTTGTATTTTTTAAATTCTTATGAAAAGAATGTACTGTAGGGTTTTTAGAATACTCGTGAGAAAACATCATTCTTACTATATTGGAGTTCCATTATCTTGGGTTAGCCACAGAGACTGGGAGTAATAATCCAGCTTTCTGAGTTACGATGGAAGATGAAAGTGACCCAGGACAATGTATGTATGAAAATATACCTTAAAACTGATCCTTAATTTAACAAAATATTTTAGATTTCAAACAGCCTATACTTTAACTATGTCCTTTGCCTCCTGCATTTCCCTATAAATTTGATCATAAAATATATGGAAAATATAGGTAACATAAGGTAATCATAAAAAAGAGGAGTAGGGGTCTAAAATGGGGCATCAATTAGGACAATAAAAGTGTATAATATAAATCCAATATAAACAAAGAATGGACCTTAAATATGGCTCTAAGTTTTGGAAATTAAAATGAGATGAGAAATTGAGGAGATTGATAATGTGCAATGACAGCAAGATAAAAAGAAACCAATTGCTCATTTTAAGTTAAAAATTATTTTTTTTCTTGAAGTTACCTGTCAAAAGAACATCATTGTAATTAGCAATGCCTCTAACATCAGGATTATAATAAACATTTAAGTTTGTCTTCTAACTTCCCTCAAAAAAAAATGTTAATGAGATTCTCTTTATGTTCAATAAAAACATTACCCCAAGGGCAGCCATATAAGGCAAAATCAAGCTCTCTGCTGGCTGGATTAAATTATTTTGTAGATGTTAACTGAATATCTTTCTATCATTTCTTCATTAATACTATTATTTCTCAAGTATTTTATATTGTATACAAATGTACTCACAGTAATTTGTTAATTTTCTGAATGGATTTTAGTTAAATAGTTCCCAAAATTACCTTTCAGAAACCACTCATGTGATTTGCATGATATTTCCCATCCTGCCAATAATCTGGAGGGCAGTGATTGGTCCTAACCAGGCAACTAGCACATACTTTTAGCTAAAAAGAGAAATTCAGGAAGAGACACTCTTCCTGAGCTAAGCCAATGAGAAATTATGATGCTTGCTCAGACTTTTGTGACAGAGTTATATGCTTTCCTTTTAAAAACAAATTTAGATGTGTATCTTTTTGACATATTACCACTAATTTTTATTACCACCATATGGCATCTGAAAATGATTCCCTCCTAATGTAGGGCAAAGGCACCATGGGTTCTAATGTTGTTTGGTAATCCACCAGAAACATGAAACGGACTACTGTTAATTTATGTAAATCAGTATATTCCCTTTTGTCTTAGGTTAGATTTCTTTTTGTATTTTCTATTAATTTATGTTTAAAAGTTTAATATTTACAAAGCAGTATATACACAGAGATAAAAATTTAAAGGGTAAAAATGCAATCAGAATACAAAGTAAATACTTTTATAACCCTGTTCCTTTACCACTCAGTTCTCTATGGCAGGGGCAAAAATTGTTAAGACATTATGTATGCATTCAAAAAGATTCTATGCATATACAAGCACATATGTTTATATTTTCTTTTCCACAAATAGTGACATGTTCTACACTCTTTTTTACCAAACTCTTTGATCAAAAAAGGTATCTTGTAAATTCATCCATATTATCAAAAAAGATTGTCTCGTTTGTTTAATGACTTTGTGATTTATATAACTAACTGTCTAGGAAAGTCTGGTTAACTGATCTAATCTTTTGGTACTATATATAATGATGTAATGAATAACCTCATATATACATTGTTTTGTGCAGTTGCAAATATTCATAAGTATGTGTGTGTGTATGTGTATTGTGTCATTTTTACACATAACTGCCATTTATATACATACACACACACACACACAATTGTCTTCCATAGTAATTACACTAATTTGTTCTTCTACCAACAATATGAAAATACTGATTTTCCTCTCCAACACAGTATGTTATCAACTTTTTTGAAACTTTGATCATCTGAGAGGTTAAATCACTAATCGAAATTTTTTCCTTACTTTGAATAAGATTAAATTTTCCTGTCTTTACGTCATTTTAATTTCTTGGTTCATAAACTATCTTTATATTCTTTGCCAAATTTTATTAGATTGTTAATCTTTATTAGTTTTTCTTATATTTTTAAGAACTGATTGTGGAAATCAGCCCTTTGTTGTAAGTTGCAAATTTTCACCAGTGTTTTGTTTGTTTCTTCACTTTGTGTATGAAGTTTTTCTCTATGAATATTTTAAAATTCGGATTCATTTGAAGGTAGAATGAAAACAAATTTTCATTTGTTTTATCTTCGTGTGTGAGTGTTTGCAATTTATAGCATATATTTGAAAGTCTTTTCCATTCCAAATTACTAAAAAACTTATGTGAGATTATCTCTTATTTCCTTTTTTAACATTTATATCTTTGATATACCTGATAATAATTTTGATAAAAGGTATGAGTTATAGATCAACTTATTTTTCCAGAAGACTATTGAGGAATTAGCGTTATTTTAAAAATTTTCTACTTGTACCCCATGGCTATGAAATCACACTTTGATATATTCAAATTCTACATTTCTGCATTCTACATATATTCTACATTCTACATTTTCTCATCCATTTCTTGGTTATTTCTTTTTCATGTTATGATAGCACCATGATGCTTTAATTATTTGGATAGTATTACATGATATTTATTATCTAGCAAGTGTCATCTTACATTATCTACTATTACTATTTGTCATCTACTATTGTCATAATTTGTCTTATTTTCTAGTTTGTATCATTTATTAACTGTGAAATCAACTAATCTATTCTCTAGGTAAGAAAAAAGTGTAGTTGTTTTTATTGGCATCCCTTAATGTGTATACTAATTTAATTTGTAATTATTAAATTAAATATTAATTTAATTATATTTATTGTAGGTATTTATTTTTTCCAACAATATGGTAGACTCTTCTCTTTTTGTTTAAATATTTTCTGTTCCACACAGTCCCATTTTAAAGTTTCTTTATACCTCTGTCACATATACCTCTATCACATATGTGATATGCTTACTCTTGGATAGTACTCTGTTATAAAAAAAAGCATGTTGTAGGTAGAATTCTAAGGTGATCCACAGTTAACCCCTACCTCACATAATCCCTCCTACAATTGCATTGAACCTGTGAATATGATGAGCTATCAGTACCATGATTATATTACATTACATGGCAGAAGGGAGGTTATCTTTGGGTGGACCTGATTTATCAGAGGAGCCATTTAGCAACAGAACTTCCTCTAGCTGGTCATAGAAGAGAAAGTCAGATATCCGCAGCACCAGAAGGATTTGACACTCTGCTGCTGGCTTGAAGATGAACAGGGTCATCAAGTGATGACCTGTGGGTCACCTTAAGGGACTGAGAGTGGTCCCTGGACTACAGCCAGCAAGAGAACAGGGATGTCAATGAGATAACCACAAGGAACATACTAATAACAGGTACACACTTGGACAAGTATCCTGAGCTTTAAATAAGAATTCAGCAAGTCGACATCTTGATTTCAGTCTGAGCAGAGAATCCAGTTGTGCTGTGCCAGACTGACAAACAGAACTATGTGCTAATAAATAGGTGCTTTATAAGCCACTAAATTTGTGCTAATTTGTTATGCTTCCATAGAAAACAAATACAGGCATGTACATCCATTCTATCTTTTAACAGGCTGTTATTTGTTACTCATTTTCTTTATTTTTCTGCCAGATCATTTCATTTAATCACTTCATAATTAGCCAAAGGGAAAAAAAAAACAGTTTTTGTTCTTTAGTTTTTCAGGCAAACAAGCATAGCATCTGCAAATAAGAATGAGTTTTCCTTTTCTTTTCCATTTAAGAATTTTCCTCTTGTTCAACATTTTGACTATTACTACAAAACAATTGTACCTTATAGAAATAATTGCAGACATTCTTATACTAGACACTGTTGTCAACCCTGTCTATGTTACGTTTTTATATGGGAACACCTGAAACTCTCTGCCTGAGAGCTTTCACTGGCTTTAGGAAGGCTGCAGTCATTATACAGGGCATGGCATAAACATTGAGGATTATTATTACTTTCCTATTGCTGCTATAACAAGTTACCTCAAACTTGGCTTAATCAATACAAATGTATTATCTTACAGTTCTCTAGGTCATAATCTGAAACAGACACACTGGGCTCAAAAGCAATATATTGGCAATATTGTGTTCCTTTCCAGAGTCTCTGGGGAATAAAGGATTTCCTTGCCTTTCCAGCTAAGGGAGGCTGCCCACATCCTGAGCTCATGTGCTCTTTGCTCTAAAGCTAGCAAAAGTTGGTCATGCCCTTCTCACATCAGATCACTCTGACCTGACTTCTTCTGCCTCCCTCTACTGGTTTTAAATCTCTGGTGATTATTTTGAACCCAGATGTACAATAGAGGGTAATCTTATTTTAAGACCGTTTGATTAGCAACTTCAATTCCATCTGCAATCTTAATCTTCTTTGCCATGTAACCTAAGATATTCACAGATTTGAGGATTAGGACATGGACATCTTGGAGGGGGTATTAGTCTGCCTAGAAGAAAGATATATTCCATCTTCCTTACTCCTTGGATAGTACAACTTGAAGATCTGGTCTTCATTATCTTCACAGATTACAAGTAGGACTGAACTTCAGTTCTTGTTCATTTGCTTGGTGCTGTCAAATCTGTGTCTAAAATCCTTTTTTTCCCCCTTTACTGGAATGAAGGGCTAAGACAATTAGTAGCATATGTGACCTTAGGAAATAGACTCTTTCAATGGAATTCTAGAACAAAATTACTCACTGGTCAGATGGTAACAAGAAATTAATTAATTGTCTGTTGTAACTGGGGTGATGCTTATGTGTAATATACATTATTAAGATTTTTACTTGAGATGAGATAGAAAGGTGGAAGGGGATGCAGTTTCATGTAGTAGATGGGGAACTTGAAAGTTAAGAGAGGAGTGGTAATTATAAGTATTGAGAGGTTGTTTGCCAGTTGTTAATGACCATAAAAACTTTGAATGAAGAAAATAACAGTTCTGACATCAGCAGACTATCAATCCAGGGCACAGTGTGAAAGCTGAAAGGCTATCATTGTTCTGTTTAAAGAGATACTCATCTCCTGCAGGCAGGTGGCACACTATGATAGAAAACAGACTCAGGATTTGAAAGTAAAAGTAGTGGAATGATGAAGGAAGCCAAATTTAAATCTCTGAATCTATGCTAAAACCTTATAGAAAAGAGAACTCAGAAACCTGGGATTGGTATTGGAGGAAGTGCTTGAGAACCTTGAATTCACAAATCTTCAAAATGTTCTGAATTGGCAGAATAGGCTCCTTCCCCCTTTCTAGAGGAAAAGTGTTTCATTGCCTGGGAACTATGCAAAGTTCTCATCTGAGAAAGATGCCTTGCATGATTATGGTTATTCCCCTCAAGATTTTCTATTGTTTCCCTTTGTTGTTTCTACATTAATAGCAAGAGTGAAGCCTCAGCATCAGCTGGCTGTTATACATTGTCCCTGCTATGATAGAAAAACTACTCACCAAAGAACTAAAGAATGTGGTTAATATACTGGCAGGAACTGGAAGATAATGCCTGGGAGTGGATCTTAATGAGGCTGGACTAGTGAAGGAAAAACACAAGAATGTAAGGGGAAGTTTATCAATAAGGGGGGGATTCTCTCATGACTCAAAATTGATCATTTTGGCAAAAATTCCTGAAGTTATAATATGCATCTGGAACAACTATTTGAAACTTGGAAATGATGATGTTTACAGTATATGAGTCGGAGCTGCCATAACTCAGCAGAGTAGAGATTATCAGTTCAAATGGCTTTGAGATGTGGGCACGTTGGAATGAATTTGCTATCTAAGACCCCAAAACCTGGTGGCTGAGAATGATTCCCAAGATCAGCCAAAAAGCCTTCCTTCACAAAAAGATAAGAAATGTACTAGTGAGGAAGGCATTAACATTATCTGAGAAACTTAGTGGTAACTGTCCTCTGTGGGCAAGTAGTGATTGTAAGATAATCAGCTTTGAAATTCTCTACAATGTCGGTAGGAACATTAGGATTCTGGAATAGCAGAAACCATGTGAAAGCATATAACCATTAGATGCAAGATGAACATAATAAATTAATAAGCAGAAAGACCAGAATGATAATCACTGTGGACTTTAACTATAGGCATCACTGACAGTGACAGGAGATCATATTGTTGCTTACTAGAGGCAAAATAGATGGGCAGTCACATTGTTGCTTGTTGTAAATAACCAGAAAAGACCAAGAGTGAACGAATGGGAAGGAGAGGAAGGCTGATGTTAAATGTGACAGTGAATAATCACTATCATTTGAAAGTTTTCCAGACTTTATTTCTCAGCCTAGAGCCCATTGATTGAACTGGAGGTCAGGTACCACTGAGGAAGTATCAAAAGGTCATAGCAAGTATATGCAATCACTGCTCTAACTCCTCTCAAAGGACCTAAGCCTGTTTGTGAGAGTACCTATCCATTAGGAAAAGAAAACATAGAACTTTCATATACTGTTGGATGAAGGAAATGAGTTGACATTAATATCAGGGAAACCAAAATAGCACTGTGTTCTTTCCCAAAAAAGCCCAGGTGACAGAATGAAGGCCTAAAACCCACCCATCTCATTATAGGTCCAGTGGGTCTACTGAAGAATCCTAACCCCTTTTTCCCTGGATTTGACTTTATAATAGGAATAGATATACTTAGCAACAGAATCTTCACATAGGTTCTAGGACTCATGAAGTAAAACCCATTATAATAAAAAAGGCCAATGAGAAATTCCTGAAACTGTCTCCTTTCCTTCACCCTAACCTGGGACAAAATGATAAACCAGAAGCAATTCTTTATTCCAGTTTGAATGGCAAGGATGAGTACCATGTTCAGAGAATTAAAGGATAAAAGGGTGGTAATCACCATCATATCATTTAATTTATAGTTTTGATATCTAGGGAAACCAAAAGAATTATATACAGATAATGTGGCCCTAAATTTACCTAAGTGATAGTTCTGATGGTAGCTGCTGTCCAAATTTAGCATTTATTTATTTATTTATTTATTTATTTATTTATTTATCTTCTTTTAGAAAAAGAGAGAGACTGCACATGAGTGAGTGGGGGTGAGGCTGGGGGAGGGGCAGAGAGAGAGAATCTTAAGCAGCCTCCATAGCCAGCAGGAGCCTGACATGGGGCTCCATCTCACAACCCTGAGATCATGACCTGAGGGGAAATCAAGAGTAGGATTTAAGGAGGACACGTGCTGTGATGAGTACTGGGTGTTATACATAACTAATGAATTATTGAACACTACATCAAAAACTAATGATGTACTATACAGTGGCTAACTGAATGTTAAAAAAAAAAATTGGATGCTTAACTGAGCCACCCAGGCGCTCTACATCTTTATTTTTTTATATAAATAAAATAAAAAAGATCAACTCAGACTCTGGAATTTGCTATTAATGTAGCAAATGTTCTCTTTATACTTTCCATAAGAAAAGAGAATAAAAGAGTGTTCACCTGAGATATATAGAAAAACAAACAAACAAAAAAATAAACTCTTAAATATAGAGAACCAACTAGTTGTTGCCAGATGGGAGGCGGGTGGGAGATGGGTGAAATAGATAAAGGATATTAAGATCTTACTGTGATCAGCACTGAGTAATGTATAGAATCATGGAATCGTTATATTGTACACCTGACTCTAATATAACACTATGTTAATTATACCTCAATAAAAATAGTTTAAAAATATATGCATTTATAATTTTCCCCCAGGTTATGGTAATTCTCCTACTCTGCTATAAAGTTGGATAGTTGCAACAAAAACCTTATGGTCCAAAGTATACTATCTAGCCTTTTTCAAAGAGAGCTTGTTTCCTCTTTTCTAGTGTATGCTGGAACATCCTCTCTAAGGTAATGAGAAATTATTTCATCTTTCATGTCCATTAAAAAGAACACAAAGTCCTCTGAGCCTCTTGGCATTTTGAAGGTAATATATAACTCACTTAGTCATACTACTTCAGCCCATTTATTAGGTAAATCATAAAGCTACAAATTTTGAATGGGGACTGAGCAAGAGAGTGTTCTGCAGCACATCCAGGCTGATGTTCAAATGACTGCAATTTAGTCCATATGACCCAGCAGATGCCAGAAGTATAAAAGGAATATAAGGGCAGTGTGTGCACTCTTCGGCCAGCCTAAATAGGAGAGTTGCAGGGGCATGACTATACCCTGGGGTGTGATTCAAAGTCATGCTGCTGTGGCAAAGAATCATTCATCATTTGAAAATCAGCTCCTGATAAGCTATTTGGCCCTAGTAGACACTCTGTGTGACCTTCACACGTGATCTGATTGTGTCCAGAGTTTGGGCACCATGAGCCGCATATTCTAAGTTCATTCATGAGTTCAAGTATGAACCGCATCAGTTTCTTATAAAATGGAATTGGTACGCACACTCAGGATAAGGAGCAAGCAGGTTCAGAAGAATAATTCATTTTCAGAAATAAGAAGAGCAGGCCATCCTGACACCTATTCCCTGTTATCTAATGCCTCTATTCTAGCTAATACCTGTAGACATCAGGGGGGATTTCCTATGAACAGAAGAGGAAAAACCTGAGACCAGTTCCCTGTATACTCAAGTGAACTGAAAACAGACTGTGACTCCAATACAGCTCCATCTAGTGGTGGCCTCAAAAGGCAATATGAGAGGAATTCCAAATGTTTTAACTAGTCACCAGCTTGATACAGAGAAAGAAGTGGCCAAAGATAAATATATACATTGACTCCCAAATACCAGGAAATTGCCCGATTGGATTTTTTGAGGCCTAAAAGGGAAGAGGTCTGGGAGGTTTGATGATAGACCCATAGAATTGAGGACACAATGTGAAGATATTAGTGTCTCTTGTCAGTGCTCATCAGCCAGGAAACTTTCAGCTGTGGTAGTAGCTAAATGGACTTCTATGCTAGAGAGACATGGTGGGTCCACCATGTATGTCAAGAGCAGAATCTACTGCTGAGCCTTTCATATGGTTCTGTTCCTTAGGAGACCAACCAGCTCTTGGTATCAAGTTGATTTTATTAGCCTTCTTCTATCTTGGAGAGAGCAGTAATTCACCTTTACTGGGATTGATAGACATTCTGGATTTAGCTTTCCTTCTTACCCAACATGACAGCACAGCTTTGTGAAACTCTTAAAGTATCTGACTTATTGACATAGAGTGTTACATAAGAACACCTTGGACAAGGAGACTACTTTGTAAGAAAGAAGATTCAACAGTTGGCTTATGTCTTCAAGATCCATTTTTCCATTTAAACATTAGAATATTTTCTTTATAACTTTATATGGAAGATGACAGCCTGAAAGAATATTCTAATTTATTTTCAAAGATGCACTTAAGGGGTGACGCTTTGCATAACCGAGAAGGTCTTATATATATTTTGAGCCAATGGCCATTATATGTTGCTATGATTTCAACAACTAAACTATACCGATCCATAAAAAATTTTAAAAGATAGCCTCCTCTAACCATTGATCCCAGTGATACCCATTTGGAAAATATATATAGGAATCAGTTTTCTGGAATTAGAGGTTCTGGTTCTTGGAGGATAGATGCTGCAAGCAGGCAGTAGCAGTGGCATAACAAGGGTAGAAGGTGAGGTGAACATGTGAATGGTTCATTCCTGACAGGAGTATTTTTTTATCACTGAAATTGTTTAGAATTGCTGGTGATTGTTGTTAATAAAAAGTAACAAAAATTTTAACTAGTTTATTATTGTTTTTGAATTCTATACAATGCACCCTCTTACTGTCTGAACCTAGGAAAGGACACTTCCATAACCTTTCTCCTTGGTATCCCATTGGTCCACAGCAAGGTTTCCACTAAACCTGAAGCTGACACTGCCACCTGATCATTTTGCAATCCTCATGCCTCTGGACCGGCAAGCAAAAAATGAAGTTAGTCTAGTTGCTCTTCTCATGTAGTAACCTTGACTTTTATTCCTGAGGAGTTTAGCCTCCGGCTCTTGTGTCCCTGTCAGGACATGGTTCCTGCATTTATCTGTTATGATTAAGTCTAGACATGAAACAATAGGGGGCACCTACTCAGTGAGTGCCTTGATTTTTAGACATAATTCTTCCCGTCCCCTACTATGAAGAATCAAACCCTATCTCCTTATGAAACCCACAGAGAACTGCCTGGGTGTGAGGGGAAATCTAGAATGTGTAGAAGAGGGAGATGATGTTTATAAATTCCAAATTTGGAACCAACTAGAGCAATGATGTCTATAGTTATAGCTTCTAGCTCTTATTCTTTTGTAAGTTTTTTTTTTTAATTGAGAAATTCTGACTGGCTACTACCTTGATAAATCAATGATAGAATGGAATAAATGTATTATGGGGGCATGAGTAGATATCAGACATGCAAAGAATGGAATGTAAAAGCAATATCAGAACTAAATAGTCACATACATGCTTCTTAATGTAATCATCTGAGGCTTTATACGGACTTTATATATTCACCTTGCTATAGGGAGGCATGCTCAGCCACAGATGGGCCAGGACACAGTCGCCAAAGATTGTGCTTATTGTGCTTTAAAAAAGTCCCCAACTAATGGCAGATAAGAATTGGTATATAAATACCCCAACTTCCTTACTGTGCTAGGCAGATTAATCCCTCGCTTCCACCCCAATATATACGTATCCTAGTCCCTGGAAACTATGAATGTATCGGTACATGGCAGGGAGAAATTAAGGTTGCCAATGATATGAAGGTTGTTAATCAGATGACCTCAAAGAGTTTATCCTGGATTATCCAGAAAGGCCCATTGTAATGACAAGAATCCTTTAAAGGTGGAAGAGAGAGGCAGAAGAGTGTCAGAGTGATGTGATATGAGAAGACCAACCATTGCTACCTTTGAGGATGGGAGGACACAACAAAGCAATGGAGAGAGCTTCCGAAGTTGGGAAAGGCAAGGAAGAGATTCTCCCCTCAGCTGCCAGAATTGGGAACGCAGCCCTGCCAATACCTTGATTATAGTCCAGTGAAATCCATTTTGGACAACTGACGTACAGGACTGTAAGATAATAATTTCGTGTTGTTTAAAGTTGCTACATTTGAAGTAATAAATTATGGCAGTAATAGGAACAAATATACTCTCCCTTTTTGCAGGACAACTCTGAGGCTTGCAGATTATCTCCCGTTGGTGTCATTGGGTAAACTTGTCATTTGCTCACCCTCCATTGGTGCCCTCCCTATTGTAGTTATATTTCCACTCTGCACTACTGATACTTCCTGGGATTACCTGCCAAATAAACTACTTACTTTTAAATCCTAGCCCCAAAACAGGAGTTATTGTTTTTCTATCTTTAATGGAAATATTCTGTTGTTTCACCTAAAGCATGATGCAGACTTTGTGGTTTGGCTTCTTTGAGTCTTGCATTCTTAAATGTTCTAACTGAAACAAATCGCTACCATGATGTAGGGTGTTGCAAGTGAGAGTATCCCCCAACCCCCACACCATCCCCCATCTGTGGCATTGGCTGAGTTAGAGATACAGTGGAGAACAGTTCTGAGAGTTGGAAATCCTTATTCTAAGATACAAATAGCTGGTTAAACTTTAATATGACTTGGAAGTCAAACAGTGTGTCTACCAGGATCACAGCCATAACAGACTTGAAAGATGAAATCTAGATATATTCTTTTGGCTACTTATTGTACCCTTCATTAAGATTCTCTGTGTGTGTGTGTGTATGTGTGTGTAAATTTTTATGGAAAAAATAACCTGTCAGTAGTACTCCATAAATTTGCAAATCCTAAGACAAGTCCAGGCATCCCTAACCATATGTATAGAAAGTAGACCACAAAATAAAGATTCTCCAAGAATCATCTATTTCCAGCTTCTACCTGGTCATGAAGTATCGTGTATAAGAAAAAACTTCCCAGAGAGTAGATTTAGGAAAAATGAAAGAAAACGCCCTGAAAAATATGGCAGTGATCTGTGCTATTTCTTATTTTTCTTTCCAGATAGATCTGTCCACTTCAGTCATCATGTTCACTTTCCAGTACAATGAATGGGCTATGTCACAGAGGGAGAGTTGATTACACCTGCCATTTATTCATTGGCTGCCATACCCAGTTATCTATCAATAGATCTATCTCTATATCATCATCATCTTCTTCAATCTATCTTATCTTTGTTCTCTTGAAAATCCCTAAAATAGGCCATTTTTTTCATTTTCATTACCTGAAAATGTAGGCTAATCTGGGTATCATTCTGTTTGCATTTTAGTTATTTCTGTAATAAGTGATGATTATGTCAATAAGAAAAAGGAAAGGTCTGAGAAATTAGAGACAGGATGGGAGAAGAAAAATTAATTTCTCTTAAGCCTTATTTACTTTATAGTATTTGGCACTTTAGGAATAATACAACATCAACTCCAGACTAAGATGCCAGAGAAGGACAAAAGATTTTTGCTGGTATTACCTTGATACATTATATTTTTTAGAGGAAATGTACTGTAGGGAGAATTCATTCAGCTTTATTTTTCTAGTTCAGGATACTATAGGGATTTTCACTTTATGCAATAATGATTGAAATTCAATTTTCGTTCATGTCTTGTGAGCGTGTTTTGCTTTACAGCTCTCCTAGTAATGACTAAAACTTTTCTTTTAGAAAATTGAAAAACTATAACCTAACCCTTTAAATGATAAATATAAAACCCTGGATGATATATGCAGCATTCTATACCACATACCATTGTTTAGAATGTTTTTCTACAAATTATATATTAGTTATGTGTAAAATATAATTAATTAGTTAATATTATAAATGTCACATTGTCGTCCATTGAATTGAATACTCCAGGTGGCATAAAAAATGGGGCTTTGTAAATGATCCCTTTATCTATCAAGATTCTAATTACTGGGGCACCTGGGCGACTCAGTCAATTAAACGTCTGACTCTTGCTTTGGACTCAGGTCATGATCTCAGGGTCATGGGATTGAGCCCCAGGTCAGGTTCTGTGCTCAGCGCAGAATCGGCTTGTCCCTCTCCCTCTGCTCCTCCTCGTGCTCTCTGTGTTCTCTCATGTGCTCTCTTGCTCTCTCTCCATCTATCTCTAAAGTGAATAAATTTTTAAAAAATCTTTAAAAAATTCTAATTACTACTTTTTGCTATTGGTTTTAAAAAATCGTTAATGGAAAAATTGTTTCATTTTACTGTGCTGCACAATTAATTAGCTCCTTAGCTTAAAATATGAATATCATGTAAGAATAGAACATGAAATCAAATCTACACCACATTTTTCATTGCCATTGATAAGCCCCCTCCCTCCCACTTGCCAAACATTTCTTGTTCATAAGTATCAGAGTAATCTCCATTTCTGTCATGGGAAGACTATACAGAGGTACTGCTTTGTTGTGATAGTGATAGATAAGTATTACTCTGTGTAATGGGCATTGGCTATTTTCTAATTAAAAATTGAACTTTAATTACTGTTGCTTTAAAAACTGCTAGGTTCTTTAAAAATCTGTTCAGGTGACTTAGAACTGAGGGACGTGAAATTCTTTGTAGAAAAAAAGTACCTTGCAGAAATGGCCCTAAAGTAAAAAGAGATGATCATTCTCTTAGCTACATTTATAGGTTAGTTGGAGGCATGGCAATGAGCTGGCTGAATTACTTGAATTTTCTAATAGGCTTTATTTGACTCATAGGCAACAGAGAAATAAGTAAAACCCAACTTTGTGGAATTATTGTTAAATGTGAAATAATGTATTTAAAGCTCTGAGGGACAATGCCTGGCAAGGAATAAGCACACAAAACTTAGGCACCAGTAGGCTACTATTATTAGGCTATTTTATATATTATATTTGTATAATGTTACATGTGATAGATAAATATATTTCTCACATGACATAATATTAGATATTATAGATTAAATATATTAGTTTTAGATATTAACATAATATAAATATAATCTTTTTTAGCAATTGATTTTTCTCTCTAATTCAGATGATTCCATTTTTGATCCCCAAAACATTGTCTTTCATTTATTTTGAACTCTAGTCCTCTTAAGTCTATAAAGAGCCAAATAAAGAGCCTAACATAGACCTTGGCGTATACTAAATTCTCAATAAATGTTAGCTTTATCAAAATCACCCTCACTGGCTTTGTTTCTTATAGCTCAAGTTTTGTGAACATAGACTATGTCTTATGTCTTGATCTTCCATAAACACACAGACGTCTCAAGGAAGAAGGGTAACGCTAATTCATTTTCTTTGGGTCACTATCTTCTTTCTACCTTCTCCTCCTCCACTATAACACTTTCTTCTAATCAATATTATTTTCAGCATCTTCTAAGTTTATTTTCCTCTGTGACCAATATGCCTAGGAAATCTTCCATAATTCATGGACTGTTTATGCTTAACCGTAGCATTACAAATTTATTAATAAAACTATTATGAATGATAATGATTAGGCCATTTTTTGTGCATTTCTCTCCAAATAGAGACAAAAATCTGTCTGTGTCTGTTTCATATGCTTTATAGAATGCATTCAAAGTCATTTGCTCAGATTTTTTCCTGAATGCTTCCTAATTATTCTTAATTAATTTTAGATATAAAAAGAATAGATATCTCCTCTGTTTAAAGAAATGTTATTTACCATAAAAACAGAGTATGCGATAGCTGGTTGAAAAGAACCCATAATGAGGAATTATAACATCATGAACAGAAAGATTTTCTTTCTTACTAACTTCTTTTGGTTTTTGAAACTAGTTTGCATTTCTTTTGAAAACTGACCGAATGGCAGGGAGGACATAAGCTATATTAAGGATATCTGTATACTGGAATTAGATCCATTTGGAATTCTGGCCCTGCCTTTCCCTAACCGGATAACCTTGGACAATTTATTTAACTTCCCTGGGCTTCAGTTTTCTCATATGTAGAATGGGTATGATATAGTTGCACCTACCGTCTAAGATGTTTCTGTTTTTCTTTAATTATATAATGTTTGTAAAAGACAAGACAATGCCCTGGCATATAATAACCGTTGTTCAACTCTGGAGTGATTGTGTCAGCTAGGAATAAACTTTGCTTATTTCACAGTGCATCAGTAATTTTCCAGGCAACTACTTGGACTGATATTTTCTGTAGCTTTGAATTCACTGGAGCTCACACATGAGCTTAAGTTTCCCATATATTTTTGTAGATAATTATCCTAAGAACTATTTACCTAACTTCAAAGTACCAGCAAAAAACCAAAAACCAAAAAAAAAAAAAAAAAAAACACAAACAAAAAAAACTAAACAAAAAAACCTGGTTTTATTTATTTATTTATTTATTTATTTATTTATTTATTTATTTAAGTAATCTCTATACCCAGTGTGGGGCTCGAACTCATGGCCCTGAGATCAAGAGTTGCATGCTCTAATGACTGAGCCAGTCAGGTGCCCCATCACTGTATTTTTTAAAAGACTTACCAAACTGAAAGGTAATATTAAATTTAAAGTACAAAGTAGGAAACGAAACTACAAAGTAGAATAATGAAAGGAAAACATTTCCTTTATATTTCACAAAAGTAGAAATTGGAAATCTTCAAACATCCCCGAGTGGTAAAATGTGCAGGGTGTTTTTGTTTGTGCGTGTGTGTGTGTGTGAGAGAGAGGGAAACAGAGAGAGAGAGAAAGGGGGAGAGGGAGAGAGAGCATGTGTGTCTTTTTTTCAAGACACTTACTTGAGATATAAGACAGATTTGATTCTATAAAAACAAAATAGACGGATGTAAAGCATTGGGTAAATAGTGATGAAAATTCACATTGTTGGTTGAGCGGCCATTGACTATCTCAGATTTTTTTTCTGAAATTTTAAGTCTATGAAACTTTTTTTATTTAAATTAAATATAATAGAAAAGCATAAACATAAAATTACATAAACTTGGGGCTGCTGTGATTTCAGGTAGGGGCGGCAGTGAGGATATATAACTATCATATTTTCACACTTTCTGCTCTTCCCCCAACCAAATACATCTGCAAACACAAAACATGAAGCTTAACTGACATTAAGCTGAGTTAAGAAAGCAGAATGATCCCTAATTCTTATGAAAGAGCAAAAATAAGTAGAGTATAATACTTAGTACTTTGTCCTGAAGTTCTCTTTGAAATATTTTTATTGTGGTCCTTAAGGGTTTCCTAGTTTAGTGCCATGTGTCTTGGAAAGTTATTTAAAACTTTTCAATTTTTTCGGAACACACACATGCACATACACAACCAGGAATACAAAGTTTCAGGTTTAAACTCACTCAGATTTTTGTCTTGGCTGTCTGAGGTTATGCTGGGTTAACTGAGTTGAGAATGCTGGCTAATTGGGGAGTGTTTCAGGCCATTATTCTGGCTTAAAGGATAAGGCCATGATCTCATATTGCATTCCTAAAACAAACAAACAAACAAATCAAAACAAAACCTACCTCTTCCTCCATACACTGTAAATCTGAGTCAGAATGCATTTTTCTCACTTCATTTGGATGTCTCTGCAGTTTCTTGTTTAGTTTTTAGTTACTTTAGTTACTTGTCCAAATTCCTTCTGAGTTTACTTTGTTCATTTTTAAGGCCTGAACTTACCTTATCTTAGAATGAATGATAAAATTGGACTCCGTGATCTCTAAAGTCTATTCTAGTACTAACATTGTATGATTCTAAGTTTTTATATTACTTTATTTATTGGATAACAAAAAAATACATATGACCGTGAAAGGTACCATATTTTCCCAATGTCTAAATCAGTGTTTTCCTATAAAATAGTGTCGCTCATTAATTTTTTGAGGGGATATTATTTATTTATGTAAGTTCTTAAAGAACAAACATACAAACATTTTACTGCTTTACATGAATGTTGTTGTTAGATATTCATGAATATTATTCTCCGTGACCTGATACTCCTAATAGGGGATTGTCATCCAACACAGAGGCAAGGAAGGGAAATCCTTCTGCTCTCCTATATTTATATCTTCGTTGCTCAGACGCGTTTATATTCTAATGAAAAAAATATTTTTCAAATCCATACTGTATGGTCTTCTCTTCAGTGTTTGATATACATTCCTTTTTGTGCAATCAGTAAAAACCAGACCCATTTCTTGTACCTTACAAATTGGTACTCCTATTATGTTCACTGTCTTAGGGGAATAAACTACTAGTGAATAATAAGGAAGGTATTCAATTTCAGCTGTTACTAGTTAAGACTTAGCTCTGCTATTTAATAGCTATCTGTCTGTTAACAAGTTACTTACTTTCTTTTTGCTTTGTTGTTTTATTCGCAGTGTTAATGACAAAGGTATTTCAATTTTTTTTTTCCTCCTACAAAGAGTAAATAAGTTAATTAGTAGAATGTACTTAGGCTGTTTCTGAAATATAGTAAGCATCCCGTAAGTATACAGCATTATTATCAACCTATTTGTCCCATGGATTAAAGATGTACACTTTACTTTACAGATGTACAAAGAAATTACAGCTTTGTATATTTTCTTCAACTAATGTTATCTTTCTTACATGTCACTCTTCCAATCCCCCACCCAGGTAATTGTAGAAAAAACAAAAATAATATACAAATATTTGTTGCTTTTTAATTAACTTTGTTAATTCTTTCTTTTGCATTTCTCATTTTAAATAGACTGACTTAAGGCGTTCTTTGTAGATCTTGGATACTAATCTTTTATCTGTAGTGTCATTTGCAAATATCTTCTCCCATTCCGTGGGCTGCCTCTTAGTTTTTTTGACGGTGTCCTTGGCTGTGCAGAAGCTTTTTATCTTGTTGAAGTCCCACAAGTTCATTTTTTCCTTTGTTTCTCTTGCCTTTGGAGATGTGTCATGAAAAAAGTTGCTGTGGCCGATGTCAAAGAGGTTGCAGCCTATGTTCTCCTCTGGGATTTTGATGGATTCCTGTCTCACATCGAGGTCTTTCATCCATTTGGAGTTTATCTTTGTGTATGGTGTGAGAGAGTGGTTAAGTTTCATTCTTTTGCATATAGCTGTCCAATTTTCCCAGCACCATTTATTGAAGAGACTGTCTTTTTTCCACTGGATGTTTTTTCCTGCTTTGTCAAAGAGTTGCCCAAAGAGCCGAGGGTCCATTTCTGGGTTCTCTATTCTGGTCCATTGGTCTATGTGTCTGTTTTTGTGCCAGTACCACGCCATCTTTGTGACCACAGCTTTGTAGTATAGCTTGAAATCTGGCAACGTGATGCCCCCAGCTTTGTTTTTCCTTTTTAACAATTCCCTGGCGATTTGGGGCCTTTTCTGGTTCCACACAAATTTAAGGGCTGTTTGTTCCAGTTCTTTGAAAAATGTCATTGGTATTTTGATTGAGATGGCATTGAAAGTGTAGATTGCTCTGGGTAGCATAGCCATTTTAACTATGTTTATTCTTCCAATCCATGAGCATGGAATATTTTTCCATTTTTTGTGTCTTCTTCAATGTCTTTCAAGAGTGATTTGTAGTTTCTAGAATATAGATCCTTACACGGGAAACAAATAATCAAATCAAAAAATGGGCAGAAGATATGAACAGACACTTCTCCAGTTAAGACATACAAATGGCTAAGAGACACATGAAAAAATGTTCAAAATCATTAGCCATCAGGGAAATTCAAATCAAAACCACATTGAGATACACCTTATGTCAGTTAGAATGGCAAAAATTGACAAGGCAGGAAACAACAAATGTTGGAAAGGATGTGGAGAAAGGGGATCCCTCTTACATTGCTGGTGGGAATGCAAGTTGGTACAGCCACTCTGGAAAACACTGTGGAGGTCCCTTAAAAGGTTAAAAATAGAGCTACCCTATGATCCAGCATTGCAATATGGGGTATTTACCACAAAGATATAGACGTAGTGAAGAGAAGGGCCATATGCACCCCAATTTTCATAGCAGCATTGTCCACAATAGCTAAATTGTGGAAGGAGCCGAGATGCCCTTCAACAGACGAATGGATAAAGAAGATGTGGTCCATATATACAATGGCATATTATTCAGCCATCAAAAAGAACAATTTCACAACATTTGCAGCAACATGGATGGAACTGGAGGAGATAATGCTAAGCAAAATAAGCCAAGCAGAGAAAGACAATTATCATATGGTTTCACTCATTTATGGAGCATAAGAAGTAGGAAGATTGGTAGGAGAAGAAAGGGAAGAAGAAAGGGGGGGTAAACAGAAGGGGGAATGGACCGTGAGAGACTATGGACTCTGGGAAACAAACTGAGGGCTTCAGGAGGGGGGGAAATGGGATAGGCTGGGGATAGGTATCAAGGAGGGCACGTATTGCATGCATGGTGCACTGAGTGTTATACGCAAGTAATGAATCATGGGACTTTACATCAAAAACTAGGGATGTATTGTATGGTGATTAACATAATATAAAAATTATTATTATTAAAAAAATAAAAATAAAGAAAAAAAAATTTTTTTAAAGAATTTTGTGTTGTCATCTTTTACTAGGTGTGTTGTCTGTGGTCATCTTTGGACTGATAGCTGCTAGATATAAGTAGTTCCATCTAGCTTTGGGGTTCTGTGCTACACCCATGGTAGAAGACCATTATGTCTTCTTTAGTCACAGTGGCCCCTCTCACTGAACCTTCTTCCTTCTGTCGCAGACATTTACAAAGCCACAGATTTTTACACCATCTTTACATCCTCACAGAAAGGCAACCTGGATCTTACAGATCTCCTGCACATCATACACAGGCCATGGAAACCTTAATCAATATTATATTTATGTTTATCTAACAGGATTTTTAGCACAGCTAACACTAGTACTCCTCCAGAGGCGATGTAATCCCTTCTAGCTATGTAGGACAAAGCAGACCTGTAGTCCCCAAATATTTTTTTCTCCATTTCTAAAGTCACCATTTCCAAGTTTGGGCCCTAAAGTAGAATCCAGGAGGTAGGTTATTAGTGGTGAAGAACCTAACATCTTTCATTTTTGTGATACCTTTATTTCCTCTTTACTTTCCAATGCTATCTATTCCCTTTTCCCAGGATTGTTAAAACATATAGCGTATTGTAATGGCAGAATGTCTAATTTACATATAAGGACATATTTATTTGTAGCATAAACCTAACCATAGTTATTTTTTCTACTCTAGATACCTGTGAAAGGGCCCTTCCTAAGCAATCTCTCATTACTCATCAGATACCATATTCTATTTATTCTGTATCACATATATCTCTGGGGTCCACTTGCTCCATCCATTCCATTTGTCATTGCCTTATCACAAGACTGCATTAGATCTTAACTAGGTTATTGCACTCATGATATTGTCACTAATCTATTTTAATGCATCCGTTTACCAAGCAATCTATCTAACTTGTTAACTACCTATCAGGTACAGAGAGGAAAACTGACACAAATACAGATAAATGCCCATCTAGTAACATAAATGAAATAGAGAGGAAGGAATGCACACTTTACCTTAAAAGAGGAAGCTCCTGCTGCAAAATTGTGAAAAAAAATTAGTGTTGCTAGATCTTTCTATTTTTCAAGATAAGATTGGTGTTTTGATTTTTGTGAGAAATTCCTTAATGTCTGTTTATAACTAAATTAGAAATTGTTAAACATATTTTTGTAAGGCATTAAAATATCTGCAGTTAAAACTCAGCCCAAGAGTAACCAGTTGTCAAAATCCAACATGCAGAAAAAAAGAGGCATTATTCTCACAACTTTGATCTACATTTACAAAACCTCTTGTATCATTTTTTAATATATATTTTCAATCCTATAGTTAATCTGAATCCTTTCCTCTTCTCATACTTATTTGTGTATGTATGTTTTTATATGTGCTGACCTTTTTGTCTATAATGTATTCCTCCTGGCAGAATTCCCTTTAATGTATCAAGATTGAAGTCAATGATTGTCTCCTTGTAGCCATGTTAACCAGCTCTTTATCTGTGCTTCTGAGATAATTTTCTATAAAGTTTTACTATATAACAACATTTTTTTTGAAAAGTAATCTAATTATAACTTCACTAGACTATTAATACATCAAGACAGGGACCAGCTATATTCATTTTTATTTCCCAACTTTCAAAGAATATCCCATAGAGAAAAGCTACTCATCATGAAAGGGAACAGATTCCCTGTGATGCTTGAACATACACTAATGCCTTAGAAGTGTTACTGTCCTTCACAGCTCTGGAGTAAGCCTTAACCTGTCATGTTTGTTCATGCTGACCCAAGGCTACCCCCATCCCCACCCTGACCATGTAACACCAGTCTATATATTCTAGTAATTTTCATAACGCATTTGTATCTAATTTTCTATTCCCACTGCCAAATCCCTAGTTTAGTCCCAAAATTATCTCCCTTATTCTAATCTGCCCTAGGCTCTAATCTCCTCTACAATATTGTTAGGCTACACCTCTGCTCAATAGTCTGTCTTGGCAATAGATTCACGTGTCTTTGTTGGCCCTAAATTCATCTCTAATGGGAACTTAACCCTTTTTCTGGGTCCAGAGCTACAGCATAAAATTGTATAGATTATTTTTTGCATAAAATCATCTGTTTGAAGAGTTACTAGCGGGATGAAAGTGCACCTTAGAGTTAGTTATGTCACCTGAAAAGAAGAATCTTCTCTAATTAGTCTATGCAAAGGGAGTACTTTTGTCTAAAAACTTGGGAAATGGTACCAATTGAAATTTATCAGTGTGGTAGGGTAAAATTATTAAATTTGCACAATGGTGTAGCATGTGTAGCCAGGGAGATCTATCCTGACAGAATTCCTATCTTTTTCACCAGGTATTTGTCCCCCTTCCTATTTTTTTTTTTTTTGAGGTATAATTTACATACAATGAAAGGCGCAGATATTAAGTGAACAATTCATTAAGTTTGGATCTATGTATAAACAATACTCCCGTCAACATGTATAACATGCCTTTCAACTTACATCACTCCTTTGCACCCTGTTCTAGTCGACCCCCATCTTCCATGGAAAATCATTAGTCTGATTTCTATTACTACAGACAATATTACCTGTTATTATTCTTTATAAATAGAAATAATACAATATATATTATTTGGGTCTAGTCTTTTTCATTCAGTATAATACTTTTGAGATTTACCCTGTGTTTTATTTATTATTTGTTCATTCCTTTTGATTGCTGTGTAGAATTTCATTATATGAATGTACTAAAATTTGCTTATTCATTCTCCTGTCGAAAAGCATTAGAGTTGTTTCCAGATTGACACTCTTAGGAATTAAGCTGCTGTAAACATTTTTCTATGAGTCTCTTGTGGACATATATTTTCATTTTTCTGGAGTAAAAACCTGGGAGTAGAATTGCTAGAGTATAGGGTGGGTTCAAGTTTTATCATATGAGAATGTACCCAACAGTTTTCCAAAGTGATTGGACCATTTGACATTTCTGCATATAGTGTATCAGAGTTCACTTTCTCCACATGCTTACCAGCATCTGATGATGTCAGTATTTCTAATTTTAGCCACACTAGTCGGGGTGATTTTGTACTTATGATTTTAGTAGTCATTTGCCCAATGATCAATGATATTTATCATCTTCAATATGTATATTGGTCTCTATGAAGTCTTTCATAAATTATCTGTGTAAGTACTTTTTCTATTTTAAAATATTGTCTTCTATTTTTATAATATAAACTAATATCTAAAGAGTTTGTATATTTTGGTTACATATTATTTAGAAAAACTCAGTCCTCCTCCTATGTGTGTTTCCTTTACTCTCTCACACTACTACGACACTCATAAAACTTCTGACACCAGATAGGTATCCTACAATTCAACTCAATTCTGGTATTATCTACCTGGAGATATATAGTGTCAGATCCCACAGGTTAAGTGCACAATCCTACAAGACTGACCCACCTTCCAACTTCATATGCCAGTTGCAAGGTCAGGTTGTCACCTGTGCTTCTGAACCAACTGTCTATAGATTGGAGGTTCCAGTGACTCCCTTCTTGAGTTCCATTAATTTGCTACAGTGGCTCACAGAATGCAGAGGAACATTTTACTTACTATATTACTGGTTTATCACAAAAGTATATAACTTAGGAACAGCCAGATGGAAGAGATGCATAGGTATAGGGAAAGGGTGCAGAGCTTCCATGATCTCTGAGCCTGTGCTGCTTACCCTGAACCTCCACATGTTCACTAACCTGGAAACCCTCCAGACATCATCCTCTCGGGTTCTGATGAAAGTGTCATTGCATAAGCATGATTGATTAAATCACTAACCATTGGTGATTGAACTTCAGTCTAGTCCCTTTCCCCTCCCAGGAGGTTGGATGTGGGACTGAAAGTTTCAATATTCTTTTTAAAAAAAATATTTATTTATTTATTTTAGAGAGAGAGAAAGAGAGAGAGTAGGGGGAGGGACAGAGGAGAGGAAGAGGGAGAATCTCAAGCAGACTCCCCGCTGAGTAGGGAACTGATGCAGGGCTTGACCCCAGGACCCTGAGATCATGACCTGGGCCAGAATCAAGAGTTGTACACTTAACCGACTGAACCACCCAGGCACCCCTTAAAGTTCCAATATCCTAATTATTCTATATTTTTTAAAGATTTTATTTAATTATTTGACAGAGAGAGAGACCCAAAGTGCACATAAGCAGGGGGGAGGGGCAGAGGGATAGGGAGAAGCAGACTCTCCACTGAGCAGGGTGCCCAAGGTGGGGCTCAATCCCAAGACCCTGGGATCATGACCTGAGCTGAAGGCAATGCTTAACCAACTGAGCCACCCAGGTGCCCCATTTAATTATTCTAATTATTCAATTGGTTCCCCTGGCAAGCCCCTCTCCATAGGTCATTGCCAGGGGTCACTTCATTAACATAACAAAAGTAAATTTTATTGCTCTAATCACTTAGAAAATTCCAAGATTATAGCAGCTCTTTGCCAGGAATGGAGACAAGACCAAATATATATTTCTTATATATAATTTGCACTGCAAATAATTTCTCCCAGTCTGTGACTTGCTTGTTTTTAGTTAGTGTCTTTTGATTACAAGAAGTTTTTAAGTATAATGAAATAAATTTTGTAATAGTCTTTATGGTAGTGCTTTTCATGTTCACTCTAAAAAATTCTTGGCCTTACGCCAAGGTTGGAAAAGTATTTTCTTTTCTTTTTTTTTTTTTTTTTAAGATTTTGTTTATTTATTTGAGAGAATGAGAGAGAGAGAAGGGGGAGGTCAGAGGGAGAAGCAGACCTGCTGCTAAATGGGGAGCCTGACACTGGACTCCATGCTGAGACTCTGGGATCATGACCTGACCAAAGGCAGATGCTTAACTGACTGAGCCACCCAGGTACCTGGAAAAGTACTTTTTAAAGTCTTGTAGTAGAATCTTTATAGTTTCAGTTTTATTATTAATTTGATGATCCATCTTGAATCAATTTTGTATATAGCAAAAGGTAGAAATTATGGTATGTTTCACATACTCTTGTCCTTTTTCTCCAACAGATTTTGTTGTTGTTGTTGTGTTTGATTTCCATTTTCATTGTTGTTTAATAGTCTTGTAACTTTTAACAAAATCCTTAGCTTTCAATCTTTAAGGTTATTTTGGCCATTCTGTTTTGTTCCATTGACCTATATGTCTATGTTTTTGCCAATAATACACTGTCTTATTTATTGTAGTTTCATAATAAGTTCATCTACTTTTACGATTATTATTGTGTTTGTTTTATTCAAATTTTTTCTTCCTTTGTGATTATATTAGGTATTTGTATTTTGTTACAAATTTTAGAGTCATCCTGTTAATTTCTATCCCCCAAAAAGGAAAAAAAAATCTGTGGGGATAAGGTCAGGATTATGTTGAATCTATAGATCAGTTTTGGGAGAATTAGCATCTTAACTAGACTTCATAGTCTTATTTATGAATATATATAACTTTTTAAGGTCTTAGATTTTTCTCAGCAGTGTTCAGTGATCTGTGGTTTTCAATGTAGAGGTCTGTAACAACATATTTTGATACATTTATTCATAATTATATTATGTTTTTTTTAAGTGTGATTTTTCTTTAAGATTTTATTTATTTATTTGACAGGGAGAGAGAGAGCGGGCGCGCGAGCGCTCACACGCAGGGAGAGCTGCAGGCAGAGGGAGAGGGAGAAGCAGGCTCCCCGCTGAGCAAGGAGCCCGATGCAGGGCTCCATCCCAGCACACTGGGATCATGACCTGAGCCAAAGGCAGATACTTAACTGACGAACCCCCAGATGCCCCTTTATTATGTTATATTGATTGCTATAATAAATAACATTATTTCAAATTGAATCTAAATTTTTTTGTTTATAGGTATAAAATTCGCATTATTGTCATTATTGTTGTTGATATTTGTATATTGATCTTATGTGCTGCTGCCTAGGTAAATTAACTTTTTAATTGGGGTACATTTTCTTTAATTTTTGTAATTTTCTTTTCATTTTTAAATTTTTTTAATATTTATTTTTTGTTTCAAGTTTTTGTTTAAGTTTTAGTTAGTTAAAATATACCATAACACTGGTTTCAGGAGTAGAATTTAGTGATGCATCACTTATATATAGCATCCAGAGCTCATCACAAATGCCTTCCTTACTACCCATCACCCATTTAGCCCATCCCCCCATCCACCTCATCTCCAGCAACTCAGTTTGTTCTCTATAGTTAATAGTCTCCATGAAAAAAATGCATTTTATTTTTTAAGATTTATTTGAGAGGGGAGAGAGGGCAGAGGGACAAGCAGACTCTCCACTGAGTGGGGCTCTGCTCAACCGACTGAGTCACCCAGCCACCCAAATAATGCATTTTAAATATGTTTCTTTTTGTTTTTTTTGTTTTTTTTGTTTTTTTGGTCACATTTTATCAGCTGGATTCCAGTACAATGTGGAATAGAAGTGGTGATAATGTATCTTTGCCTTTTAGGAAGAAAGCATTCTATATTTTAACATTTTAATGTTAGCTTTAATTTATTTCAGTTTAAATTTTTAATAGATTTTTTTAACAGATTGAGGATAAATATTTGTTCCTAGTTTGCTGATAGTTTCATATTGATTGGATAGTAAGATCACATGATTTTTCACTTTCGTTAATGTGGTAAATTACACTGTCTTTCAATGCTAAAATAAGCTTTCAATCCAGAGATGAACCCCACTTGGTTATGCTATATAACTCTTTATATATTGCCAGATTTTGTTTGCTAATATGTTATTAGGCATTTTGACTTTTTTTTTTCTTTTTTTAAGATTTTTATGTATTTATTTGACAGAGAGAAAGACAGCCAGCAAGAGAGGGAACACAAGCAGGGGGAGTGGGAGAGGAAGAAGCAGGCTCCCAGTAGAGCAGGGAGTCCAGTGCAGGGCTCGATCCCAGGACTCTGGGATCACACCCTGAGCAAAGGCGGAGGCTTAAGGACTGAGCCACCCAGGCACCCCTGACCTCTTTCTTTATAAAGGATATTGACATGCAATTTATTCCTTTTGGTGTCCTGGTCAAGTTCATGCTGTTTTCAGGTTCAACCTTTTCAAATAAGCTAGAAAGTCTTTCTCCTCTATTATTCAAAGATTTTGTGGGGAATCAGTATTCATTTTTCCATAAATACATAAAAGGCAACCAGTGAAGCCATTGGGGCTTTGAATTTTCTTCAAGAAGTCTTCCTTTCTCTTTGATTTGGTTTTTGTTTGTTTGCTTTTAATTTAAAGATTGAATTTCTTTACTAGAAGTATAGCTGGTTCAATTTCTCCCTTTGTTTTGGTAAGTTTGTCTTTCAAGGAAATTGCCTATTTCATCTACGTCGTTTATATTGGCATAAAATTGTTCTTGGGTTCTCTTCTTAACCTTGTCTTGCATATAGTATGTCTAGTAAAATTTCTTCTTTCACTCCTGATGTTGGAAATGTTTTTTTTCTTTATTTCTTGAATAGTCTTTTTAAAAGTTTATGAGTTGTATTCATCTCTTTTAAAGAACCATCTTGTTGCTTTATTAATTTTCCCATCATTGTTCCCTTTTATATTTCATTGATTTCAGCTCTTTATTTTCTTTCTTCTAACTTCTCTGGGCTTAATTTGCTCTTTTTTTCCTACTTCCTTAAGGTAGAGGATTATATCATTCATTTTAATCATTTTTTTCCTAATATAAGAATTTCATTTATAGCTAAAAATTTCCTTTTGAACACTGCTCTACTGCATTCTATGAATTTTTATTTTTGTGTTTAAATTTCTGTTCAGGGGCGCCTGGGTGGCACAGCGGTTAAGCGTCTGCCTTTGGCTCAGGGCGTGATCCTGGCGTTATGGGATCGAGCCCCACATCAGGCTCCTCCGCTATGAGCCTGCTTCTTCCTCTCCCACTCCCCTGCTTGTGTTCCCTCTCTTGCTGGCTGTCTCTATCTCTGTCAAATAAATAAATAAAATCTTTAAAAAATAAATAAATAAATAAATTTCTGTTCAGTTTGAAGTGATTTCTATTTTTCCTGTGGTTTTCTTCTTTGACATTTGATTTATATAAAAGTATGTGGTTAATTTTCAAGTATTTGTGGATTTTCAGGATACCTTATTGTGATTTATTTATTATTTTTAAAATTTAGTTAATTAATTAATTATTTTAACAAGATGGGGAAGGGAAGAACAGAAGGAGACGGAGGGAGAATCTTAAGCAGGCTCTGTGCCCAGTGCGGAGCCTGACACAGGTCTTGGTCTCACACTGAGATCATGACCTGAACCGAAATCAAGAGTTGGATGCTTAACTTACTGAGCCATCCAGGTACCCCCTTATTGTGATTTTTAATTTAATTACATTGTGCTCAGAAAATGCGCTCTGTAAGATCTCAATCTTGTAAAATTTATTCAGATTTATCTAATGGTCTAGCATATGATTTCTCTTAAAGAATGGTCAATCTGCACTTGAAAAAAAATGTGTCTTCTGTGATTATTTTGTGTTGTGTTCTATAAATATCAGTTAGATAAAGTTAGTTGCCCAAGTAATATGCTCAAGAACTCAATAGCTGTTAAAAGTCAGAGTCAGGTTTTGAACTGAAGTAGTTTAAGCCCTGAAGCAAACATGTATGTGTAGGACCCATCTTTGAATTGTCACAAACGTAGCAGCAACCTCTTTAACCCTCTAAATCTTCAGAAGTAAGATAGAGACTGATGTAAGAGCTCTGATTTATTCTGTTAACCTGCCAATGCCTTCACTCTGTATGAAGTGATTAAAGTGTTAGCCCTTGGTCACTACCACAGGCATACTATGCTTAAATAAAAGAGTAGATAAATAACCAATGTAAATACCATTTTATTCATTAAAATTCTACACAGCAAAATACCTAGTCATTATCTCAATGAATAATATACTCCAGTGTCTTCATGTGTATCATAAAACATAGTAAAATGGATAATGGATATATTCCCCTTAATAATATTGCTGCAATTTAAATTCCTATTTAATGACATGAATAGGAGCACATTTCTGTGCATAAAATAGTAAAATGTCAGATTATAGCTCAACAAAGAGCAGCATTATTATTTAAAGGAAAATTAATGAATCATCCACAATAGCATATAATACATTTTTTCACATTTGTTTTTTATTTGAATTATTTCTTCCTACTCAAAGAACAAAACCAGTATATCCTACATCTCTCACTGTAGCTTTCCACTAGAATGGTTACAAGATATATTTTAACAAGTTGCTATTTAGAGATAATTTTTCATAATTCTGACCATGATAAGACTCTTCTGTTACTTTTTAAGGTGCTATTAATAAGCGAAAAATGGAGTGTAAAAGCAAAAGTTTCCTATTCTTTATTCTTTAGCAACAAAAATCTTACAGGTATATAATATCAAAATCTCCCACAAAACAAATGCCCTAAAATGACAACCTAGTATACACAAGTTGGAGTTACTACACTTCAAAAATAGCATCAAACAAAATGCTCGCAAATCCCAAATACTCTATCCCAAGGCATACTTTATTCTGTTTATGTCTTCAATGGAACCCTAAATGCATATCTGCAAAAGAAATCCATAGCACTCAATCTAAGTAAAGACATTTCCAGGGAAACATAAAATGGAGTGAAACCTATTGCTGTGAAGTCACCCAGAATGAAGTAGGAACTTTGAAATTTTTTTTTATGAAGTTTTCTATTGTAAAGCCTTACTAATATTATGTGGGAACATTTTACCAGTAGCTTTCTTTCTTCTCTGTGTTCCTCCTTTCTCTAAGAAATGTTCAGAAGGCATTGTAAATTCCAGAGTAAGATAGTTTTCTAAATCACTGATATATTTCAAAATTTGTAAATGCATTGCTACCCATGAAAACACAGGTTGTATAAGTGTATATTTGTTTTAATTTTAACTACTGATCATGAATATTTTCTTAGAAATATATATTAAACAATATATGTGGGTATTAGCAAAAGATATATGCACTTTTATTACTTTGAGCATAATTACTTATGATTTGGGAAAAAAGTGGATTAATAATTCCTAAGGTACATTTGACACCTGATGAATATGTGCATATTTAAAGTCATAAAAAGTAGTTATGATCTAAGCAATTGTCAGCTGTATGTTATTTGATATGAATATGTAGCTGTCAGATTCAGACATTCAGAAGTTATTTTTAGTGAATTTGGGCAAGTAACCTTCAACTTTTATTTTAAATAGAGTCACAGTACATACATTTCAACTTATTTTTCTCTGTATGTTGAATGTTATGAATCCTGATTGCATTTGCTATGCCAAATGAAGAGAGATCAAATGAATAGAGAGAAAAATGGAGAAGGGGGTGCTTGCTTCCCAAAACTAAGAACCAAACTGTTAGAAGAATAGCAAATATGACCCTGAAACTTCAAGCTTAGTCAATATGTCTGTATAACTAAAGAAGTCAGTTTTATGATGATCCTAAAAGTGTTGTTGTTGAAGAGACGCAACAGTGCATGCAAGGCAAACTATAACATCTAATTCAATAGATTCTGCTTCTTTTCTTCATTTCTCAACGTTATTGTCTATAATTTATATAAATGCCTTCTTTACCAAGGTGGTAACATATTTTGGAAGATATTAAGGAAACAATTCTTTGTTCCATTTTCTGTATCTTTCATTGTCTATATACAAATAATTTTTATACCAAAAAATTCACTCCAGTTTTTGATTTATATGAAAAGCATAAACCCCAAAACTTTATGGGAAAAATTTGCTTCTATAGTTTTGTAAGGAGACTCCCTAAAAAAAGACTCATTTAAATTATACAGTTTTTATTCTGTATTGAGATAATTATCTCTAATAGCTCTGTAGTAAGTTTGATAATTTGTCATCATCAATTATGAATAGACAGTACATTATCTAGAGTAGCTACTATATTAATAATACTATTTCATTGCATGTATATTCATGATTGAAAAAATAAATAGTAAAAATAATAGTATTAAACAATTTAATATTAAGGTCATCTAAAATCAGACCTTTCCTCTTAATGGTATTTTGTTATTCAATTCTACCAACTAGGAACCAAGATTTCCTTAGTTTCAAATTCTAAGTCTGTTTTCTAGGTACTTTATACATTTGAATCTTTCTATATCCTGGAGACTGGCAGATGGTATATCATCTTTTCTCCCCACCACTTCTGTCCCTCATCAGTATGGTAAAGGACCCCATTGCTTTTTGTGTTTGAATTATTTTATAATGTATCTGTCAATTACCATATACTTATTCAACTTGGAGGGCACCATTTCTGTGTTTCCAAGGCAAAACTCCATAGTGAAAAATATTAATGATTCAGAACCACTTTAGGTAAAAGTGCTTGGGGTCTAAGCTTGTGTGAGTCTTTAGCAGGAATGATACTACCCTTATTTCCCAAGTATAGCAAGACCAGGTGGAGGTTTTTTAATTTCAATTGACCTGACCCCTAACATCTTAAGGAGGTTTATAGCCTGATGTTTCATGAGAATGTGACCTAAAATGAGTGCTGAATAATTTTTTTTTTAAAGGACAAATTTCTAAGTCTCAAAAGCTGGGATGATTCCTGTCACATAGAAAAAATTCAGTTTGATTTATTGAAAAAAATACATTTCATTAATCAAAAATCTCAAAAAATTTATAATTCTCAAAGGATCCTGTGTCAGTAAATAAATATTGTTGTACTAGTTTTACAGGTGTGGTATTGGTAGTGTTAACTAATTTTTTGGAAATGTCATAGAAAATTATAACCATTGCTAATATATAATGATAATACTCCAAATATACACATTTTCATTTAAGATGAATAATAAAATTTTGTATTTGGACACAATCAGATCAACCATCAAAATATTAATTTTCATATAATATTCAGCAGTCTATACATTATAATATAGGTCTTCAAATATTTTTCTACTAACACCTTAAAATAATTTTGCAAAACTATGAAGCACCTCATACATTTTTAAATTGACATCTATTATTTTTCATCATAAGTTTAAATAGTTGCTAAGGATTTTCTTCTAGCATACTTTGTATTGTATATGCACATTAAATATATTTTCCTTGAAATTGTGAAGCTGCAGATATATCTTATTGAATTTATAGATAATGTCACAAAGTTATTTAATTGGCAAAGTAAACCTTCATTGTCAAATAAATCAGCCAAGTTAGTCTAACTTTCTGTCATAAGAAAAAATCAGAACTCATTCCATTCCAAAGAAGCCTGCTAATAGGCATGCCCTACACAACTTTCTTGACTTTGGTAATCTCATTGTAACATAATCCTTACTTTCAGTCTGTAGCCTGAATGAAATAAATCACACTCCTGACACAAATCCTTCCTTAAAATTCAAGTATTCTTTCATAGGGGAGATTGCCATTGGTGTAATCTGGAAGTTTTGACCTGAAAAATGAATTTTACCAAGTGCTTAGGTGACAGAGAGGAACACCTCTCTTCTGAAAAGTGGGGGAATGCCTACTGTGAAAGAGGGAGCAAATAAACATATTGCTATGTTCTCAATGCATAGAAAATACTACACTTATAATGTTAAAATGTTAAAAACAAATTTTAATAATTGCTGTATTTAATAACCAGATTGAAAAATTCCTGAAAATTTATCTGCTCTCATGAGCTGGTCTGTAAATAGACAGTAATAGTCGATTTGTATCCCCTCATCTTCTTGAGGAATGTAAAACTATTTCTCTGCTAAGAATAGCTCACACATCCAGATGTGAAGTCTAAAATATGGGTGAATGGATGAAAGATACAGCTTTATTTTTGAACTGAGGCTGACAAACATGGGATGATATTGAGCACCTTGTATTAGATTGAGATGACACCTCACTGTTAAACCTTGATTGTATACCCTTTAAATAAGCAGTTATCAATATAAAAGTGATTAAATATCATATATTATTGTGAATCCAATAACCTTGTGAATGAAACAATAACCAAAATCAAAATCAGTGCCAATCCTTGTTAATGCAATAAAGCAAGAAAAGGAAATAAGTATATAGATTGTGAAGGAAGACCCCGAAATATTTTTGTTTGCAGATGACATGATCATCTATGTAGAAAAATCTAAAAAAAAAAAAAAATTACAAAAGAACTCTTGGAATTAATAAGTAGTTACAGCAAGGTTGCAGGATACAAGGTTAATATACAAAAGTCAATTGCATTCCTACATGCTAATAATGGAGAGGTGGAATTTGAAATTTGAATACAATACCTTTTACATTAACACCCAGAAAGGTTAAATACATAGATATAAACCTAATAAAACATGTACAAAGCCAACTGAGAAAGTCTGATGAACAAAATTAAGTAACAAAGTAGGCAGAGAGATATCCCATGTTCGTGTATAGAAAGGGTCAATATTGTCAAGATGTCAAGATGTCAGTTCCTCTCAATTTGATCTATAGATTCAACACAGTTCGAGCAAGTTGTTCTATGGATGTTCACTTATTTTGAAGTTTATATTCAGAGGCAAAAGACTCAGTATAACTAACACATTATTGAAGAACAAAGTTGGAAGATTAATACCACCCGACTTCAAGATTTACTATAAACCTACAGTAGTTAGTACCGTGGTATTGAGACAAATAAGTCAATGAAACAGAATACAGAGCTCATAAGTAGACTTTAGTAAACATAGTCAACTGATCCTTGACATAGGAGCCAAGTACATACAATGAAGCATAGTGTTGTTTCATTTCCAAAAATTTGTGAATTTTCCAGTTTTATTTTTGTTCTTGATTTCTAACTTCATCCCACTGTGGTCAGAGAAGATATTTTGTATACCTGTTTTTGAAATCTCTTGAGACTTAATGTGTAGCCCAACATAGGGTCTATTCTGGAAAATGTCCCATGTTCCCTAGAGAATAATGTGTATGCTGTGGTTGTTGGGTAGAATATTCTGTATATGTCTGTTAGACTCAGCTAGTGGTGAGTCTATGTATACATACACACACACACACACACACACACACACACACACACACACACAGTGGAGTACTACTCAGCCATCAAAAATGAAATCTTGCCATTTGCAAAGATGTGGATGGAACTAGAGGGTATTTTGCTAATGGAAATAAGTCAATCAGAGAAAGACAATTATATGATCATATGTGGAATTTAAGAAAAAAAAAACAGGATCATAGGGGAAAGGAGAGAAAAATAAACAAGATAAAATCAGAGGAGACAAACCATAAGAGACTCTCAATCATAGGAGACAAAGTGAGGGTTGCTGGAGGGGAGGGGGTGAGGCTTGGGATAACTGGATGATAGATATTAAGGAGGGGATGTGATGTAATGAACCCTGGATATTATATAAGATTGATGAATCACAACTCTACCCCTGAAACTAATAATACACTATATTTTAAAATTAATAATAATTTTAAATTTTAAAATTTTAAAAACAATAATTAATTAATTAATTAATAATAAATAAATAACACTAACTTTTATAATTGCCCATGCATATACCTTTAGTGAAATCTTTATTTCTTCATTAGACTTCAGGTTACTGTCTAATGACCTTTCATTTCAACAAGTGGGACTCCCTTTAGCATTTCTTGCAGGGTGTCTAATGGTAACAGACTCCCTCAGCTTATGTTATCTGAGAATGTCTTTTTCTTTTTTTTAATCTGATAATGTATTTTCTCCCTCACTTTAGATGGGGAGTTTTTCCAGATATATGTTCTTGATTGACAGTTTTATTCCTTTAGCACTCTGCATATATCAGGTAACTGCCTCTGGCTTCCAAAGTTTCTGATGAGCAATCTGCTAATTATCTTTTGGAGGATGTCCTATTTGTCATGAGTCCATTGCCTCTTGCTGCTTTCAAGAGTCTCTTTTTCTTTGGCGTGCAAAATTTTGATTATAGTGTGTCTTGGTGTGGGTCTCTTTGAGTTCATCTTACTTGGAATTCATTGAGGTTGTTGAATGTTTATATTCATGTGTTTAATCAAACTGGGAAAGTTTTCAGTCATCGATTCATCAGATATTTCCTATATCCCTTCCTCTCTTCATCTTTTAGGACTCCTACAATGCATACATATATTGATTGGTTTGATGATGTCCCACTTGTCCCCTAGGCTCTGTTCACTTTACTTCATTCTTTTTCTGTTTTCAAACTCAAGTTTTCACTGCCATAAGCTTCAAGTTTGCTGATATTTTTCTCCCTTTTAAAATCTGCGTTTGAATCCCTCTAATGATTTTTTTTTTTTAAATTTCAGTTATTGCACTTTAAAGCTTCAGAATTTGGTGGGGGAAGGGTTCTTTGTAGATTTTCTCTCTCTTTCTGATATTTCCATTTCATAGATAATTTTCTTAAAATTTTCCACATCTTCCTTTAATTATTTGAGCATCTTTTAAGACTGTCTTCAGACACTTGTTTTTAGTCTTTGTCTTATATATAGATCTGTCATTAATTTTACAGGCAGTTTCTGTTTTTTTTAATTGTTTGCTTATTTTTTTAATGGGTTAAACTTTCTTATTTCTTTTTGTGCCTTATGATTTTTGTAGAAAAGCATATATTTGACTATAATAATGTGATAACTAAGGAAATCTAAGCCTGCCTCCTTTCCTGGTCATTTGTGGTGACTTTCTAATTTCTCCTGTATAAGTAGTTGCTTTTAAATATCCTCATCTATAATGTCTAGCTCTCAAAAGGAAAAAAAAAAAAAAGTGAAGGAGTTGACAGAAAGGGTGCTGACTCTTTAAATCCCCTGGAAGTCACTTCAGCTAGGGGGAGGGGAGATGACAATATTGGGTGAGGTTCAACAACAATGGCTGTTTGCCTTTTTGCACTTCCATGATCAGAAGCAGCTATAAAAAATCAAAGCATAAATCCCTGGTATTTAAAGACAGAATCCTTTTAGCCCACCTTGACTCACTCATGCTGATTGCAGGATGCTCTAGGAACACACGTATTTCTGCCTGCTGTAGAGCCGAGGGGTAGCGGGTGGGTGGATTTTACTGTGCTAGAACTGGAGTTACCTATAATTTTCATTCCATGCCTTCCCTTGGAAGTTGCAAGCCTTGAATATACTACAGATCTCCAATATAGTTACTACAGGTATATTCTGTCTTGCAATTGCTGTCTAGGTAGAGATACATACAGATTCATTCCCAGTGCCTCTTACTCCATCATTTTGCTAGAATCCTCACCTTCTAATGATCTAACCTGGTGTTTGATGAGAAATCTGGGCACCATGGACTAACTAAATTGACATGTAAAATTAAGCATCAAAGACTCCAGCTGAACAAATCTTAAAATCAAAGTCTGATGACTATTATTTCAGTAGTTTTAGATGAGATTTACATGTGTTGGACAGCCTGCACTCTTACAGTTTATCCATAGAAAGGATGTTAAAAAAATGGATATTTTCTAGAAACAAGATGATTTCCTATGAAACTCCGGCTGGAATAGTTTAAAATTGTACCAAAGAGGATCACCTAGAGTGACCTTGGAATCTTAACATAGTTTCTGGGTGGAGTACATTACCCAAGAAACAATGACTGAAGTGCAGGAAGCCAAACAAAAAGAGATTGCTGACTTGATTTAGAAACAAGCCTTTTGGAAGAAAGTGTCAGCTTTATTTTTCTGGCAGTTCCAAAGAATATGCAGTAAGCTAATGAAATAACCAATTAAGAACATCTTTGTTCCCCTTATCTTTCCATTTTCCCCTGCTTCATTGCAGAGAGTTCAGAGAGACAAATGAGAAGCCAGAGGAGTGATTCAGTAAAGAAACTAGATAGACCAAAGAAGCCATCTAGAATTTTCTTGCTTGAAGCAAACTCCAGTTGCATGAGCAAGAGTAGCTACGGTCTTATATAAGGTTGCAATCTTGAATGGTAAGTGTGACTGGATCTAGATACTGAATCAGATCAATATTTATGTCTTCAAGATATTATAAACCACTTTTTATTAATTATGAATGGCCAGAGAAGGGGCATGAGTCTTCACCTAAAGAAAGAGGAAGAACTTGTTCCACTTTATGCATTTGAAAATTAGGGTAGGCGAAAAAGGGAGAGAGAGAAAAAAAAAACAAAAAAACTCTGATTACAAGTAAGCATCATGTGCTCAACATAAAATACAAATTTAAATGAGAATGTTTAAAAATAATAAGAATCCATGTTACCATATTATATAATTTACAACTGTACAAAATAACTGTTGTACCAATAAAGAACAAGAAAGTCATTGGAAAATAAAAAAAAATTTTTTTTTAAAAAGGAAAAGAAAAAAGATTGCATTTACAAACCTTCCCACACAAATCTAAATAATTTATAAGGAATTGTGTAAAATAGTTCAAATATTTAAATCTTTTAAATGTTCATTTCTTTTGACTTAACTATATACCAATTCTAAATAGTTAACCTATTTTATATTCATTTGCTCTTCAGATCGTAAAAACAAAATTTGATATTTTAAATGGGACAGCCAAGTGCTCCTGTATCATTAAATAAATGGGACTAAATAATCTGATTCTAAGAATGCTACAAAATAAATTTACATTGGAAATAACATAGTAAATTATATATAAAATGTTCTGATGTACTTATGTTTATTACAATGCACATTTTATAACATAGATAATAATGCTCTCTAGACAGAGTAGCAATAAAAAACATGAAAAGAGAAGAAAAATAGTGTGGAATTTTGACATAAAATACTACTGTAAACATGGATATATGTACAGACCTCATATCCCATGTTGCTTACCTTGGAAGAACATTATCACATAGTCTTTAATACCTCATATTATTGTTAGTTAACTCTGTGTAATACTCCATACCCTGACATTACTGGACACAATGGATTGTATATATATATCCAAAGAAGAAACATCAACTATTTGGAGAAAATATGTACAAGTTTGAGAAGGTCCTTGGGCTTGGCCACTGTCGTTTTCCTGAACTTTGACTTAAAGTCATCTGCTAGAATCTCATATGCCCTATCAGGATGTGATTATACTATCATGCTGTTAGATAAATGATTCCTATCAGCTTCAGCGAGTTCTTGCCTACTATTCATCTTCTTGATTTCCACCTTCAGTGTGTGATGTACTCAACAAGCTTAAAATTGGTCAAGGTTACTAAATAAATGGTCTTTGGAGATGAATGCTGGAGTGGACAATCAGATTTTGACAGGCGAAGATAAAGTATTTTCTGACAAGTGAGCACTGTTCAAATAAACTTCTTAGGGTGTTAAGCTGCTGGAAGAATATCATCAACTAAAAACATAATTTTTATCCTAAGCTTGTTATTATTACCTTCAGTTGACACAACTCTTGAAGAATTAGCATGCATCTACATTACACGGAGCACAGAAGTATTAAACTGGAATGGAAAATCCAGCACTATTTCCATATCATTTCTACTACAGCATTCACAATAATGTACCTTCTTATATAATGTGATACCTTTTTCTCAATAGATTTAGAAGACTTGGTATAGGTCTGCTTTGGTAAGCTAATAAATATGATCAGAGGTCCAGTGTGTGCAGTTTCAGCTTACTCTGGTAGCCATCGAGGACATATTTAGCTATTTTTAGCAGCTTGATTTTTTTTTCCTGACTAGTGGTGATAAACCTTTTTATGCCACTGAAGGGTTAATTTCTATTATTTGAATTTGTATATTGGTGGTTGTGGTGGGTGTGGGTGCAAGAAGGAGAACATCCTTACACTAAAGGATTTTAAAAAATAGATTTGAGGAAAATGTAATGTATTTTAAGAGAATATACTGCTTTTCGTAATTCCTTCTACTTGGCAAACTATTTGTCATTTTCAGAGTCAGGACAAAAAACTTGATTATAAAAAATTGAAATTCGTTTGTTTGAAAGCTAAAGAGAAAATTATGTCGGGTGTGAGACTATGTGAAAATGACTAGAAAACAAATTGATTTGCTTAAGAAAAGAAATAATGGACTAAGGGAGAAAATCATGACTTATGAATTTATAATTTTTATATTTTCAAGTTTATGTTTGTTACACATTTGAATTAAATTTATAATAATTTTGAAATATACTTGAGTGTAGTCAAATATTAAAAATTAGAAAGGCTGTGGGAATTTTTTAAACAATAGTTTGGTCATCTATACCACTTGCAAAGGTATTTTATCAATCCATATACATAAAGCTTTTTAAACTGTTCTGTTCAGCTGTAAGTTCTTTTCTGAACTATAAACTCCTTTAGGACAGAATATATGTCAAAATTGTCTCCATAGCCTTGCTAGTACATTCTTCAAAGCCTTGTATTTAGCAATTCTCCACTGTAATATCTTGAATGAGTAAATGAATAAAATCTGTCATCTTTCAAAATATCAAAAATCATAAGATATCCTCTGTGTAACATAAAAATGGCAAAATATAAATAATATAACATATATGCAACTTCTGATAAATTATAGTTATCTAGATGTATGTAATTTAAAATAGATTAAGAAAATTAGGTAGAAAACTATACTTCAGGTCATTTAAATCAAATATAATTTTTAAAAAGCATGAAATTTTTTAAAGCAAATATTTAAGTCGAAATTATGTGCCTAGGAAATTTATTCTCAATTATCAGAATGACTAGAATTATTTGCAGATCAGGCATTTTATTTTAAATTTGAAGATGGGGCAGCATGTAATAGAAGAATAATTCAAAAACAAGGTATGTTTTTAGGCACTCCTATTCAGTGAATCATTTTTATGACAAAAATTATAATAAGCTAAATATGGTACAAAATCCATCTCTTTTAACAAGGCCAGAAAATAGTATTAAATTTACCATCCTCATTACAATCCTAAGTCAGTAACTTCACATGATTTGTTTTTAAAGATTTATTTATTTAACAGAGAGAGACAGCCAGCGAGAGAGGGAACACAAGCAGGGGGAGTGGGAGAGGAAGAAGCAGGCTCCCAGCAGAGGAGCCTGATGTGGGGCTCGATCCCAGGACTCCAGGATCACGCCCTGAGCCAAAGACAGATGCTTAAAGACTGAGCCACCCAGGCGCCCCACTTCACGTTATTTTTTGCTCCGGTTGATATGTGCATTCATAGTCATTGCCAGACTTCCATTACTAACTTCCCTGTCATTTATCATTAGTGTAGGATAGAAAGCCAAAAAAAACCAAAAAAAAAACCACAAAAAACAAACAAAAACCAACCCTAACGTGATAAGGAATATATAAAAGAAATATAACAAGTAAAATGAAGTGTTCCCAATAATATTCATTGCATATTCCACTGTAAGTTGAGGAAGACTATTATTCCTTTCATTTTCTCCCTTTCTAATATTATTATAACACAACCCATATGGGAAATATGCTAATGAGATATTATTAAACAATGTATGATCATGCAGCAATTATAAATTAGTAAAGTAAATTAAAAGTTAGCCTCTTATTCCAGTGCTCTTCTCAGAATTCATGGAAATGGCAAAAAACATAGAACTTTGACTACAGGCTGAAGTGAGGTTATACTATAGGGAATTGAAGCCTGATCCTGTGCCACTTTCTATTAGTGAGGCCCATTATCCTGAGAGCTATTACCTTTAGTTCATTAAGCTTTCTACCTAGATCAAAACTAATCCTTAGAAAGCTGGGATAGAGACAAATTTTCTAAATATCTGGGAAAGTCATAGGGCTCAGTTAACAATACAGGCTCTTGGAAGTGGTCTTTATCATTATCAAGCATGATGGGCCAATTTGTTCCCCAAATGAAGTACTGTCTTTCCATATCTTTAGGTATCAAATCCATGGAGTTATTCTAATAATTGCTGCAAAGCCAGCAAAATGAATTTTAAGGAAAAGAGTAAAGTAAGACAATGAATCACATAGATCCTCTCTTTAGTGTTCATAAAAATACCCCTTGGATTTTCAGAGGAAAATCAATTATACCATGAAAAAGAGGAATATTTAGCCAAATTAGGAGTAAAATTGAATTGTCATAACTGCGTTTAAACTCAGAGTAATTGGTCGTTTGCAAGAAGATTGTTAACTGTACTATATAGAAATAAAAACGTAAAATTAATCATAAATCTCAGACTTGAGAGGGGCACGTAGTCAATGATATTGCAACCAGGATGTAATAAGAATGTATATAGCAATTAGACCAAAGTCCAATGTGTATTCCAGGGAAGATATAGGCCAATGTTCTTACTAACAATTAAGAAGATAGAGAAATCATCACCCTCAAGTATGGGTTTCCCTCAAAATGAGGGGAAAAAAAAAAAAACACCAACTAACACTCTTGAAAATGAAAGTATTTCCCATTAAAACTGAAACATTTTGATCATGTTAGATATTTTTGCTTAGTTCTCAGTATCTCCTATGTGCCTTGCTCTACAGAAAAGGTGATGCTAAAAACTAGAATTTTCCAGAATCTCCTGCTGAAATGCAAACTAATTTTTACTAATTTTATGAACTCAACAGATTGATGAGGCAGAAGGAAAGCTGATGCCATCTTACTGGTGTGTTGCTTTTTGTCTAGCAAGAAAAGCCTATAAGGACATAGGTGTACTATTTTCGTCAACACCTCTATGGATACATAGGACAACTGCAGATTCTGTGGCAGATCCTGGTTTTCTTCTCCCTAGACCAATAGCTTCAGCAATGGCCACCTGATTCTCTCTAGCCTTTCCAATGATTTTGTTAAATTCCTGGATGAAATGTCTTTCTATTTAAAATGCTTAGAATAGTTTTGTTTATTGGAATAAAGCCTAACTGATATAAGCAAAGAAAAAAAAGGAAATGGGGAATAAAGATTAGTTTGTTTCGTATTCCAAAACAATCATAATTATTCTGCAGAACAAGCTAGATATACTTATGGAACTGACAGAGGTACCAGGCATGTAAACACACCAGCAAAGTCATTTTCAATGTCCTGGTCTCATTATTTCGAAAGGTATAGCTCAAGCTCTATGCAGCCACTATGTAACCATTAAATCTGAAATTTTTTCACTCAGTCATTAAGTGAACAATTTGAACATGTCTTCAACATCACCTCCCATGAGATCCATTCTTTTAGGATGAGCAAAATAAAAGAAATAGGCCATTAAAAGCTGTAGAGAAAAGAGTATTAAGCATGTACCACTGAAAAATGGTACATTTTTTTTAAGGGAAAGGGACGATAGAAAAATGCAGAGAGTGTTAAGTTTGTATCACTGAAAAATTCTACATCTTGAAAACAGAGAAAACATTAAATCACTGATTATAGTTGTTAAAGGAAACATGAAACCAGAAACCACTGATTACATTCCTTATGTGAATCTCTGGATTAACTTAAAAAAATCAGCAAGTTTTAGAGAATGGTATGATAGTCAGAGCTATTAAAGAACATTATGGAAAGCTCTACTCAGCAAAATCATTCAGACATAAGCTGATTGACAAGATACCATCTCAACTTTTTTCAATAGTTTGAAAATACATACACACATACATACATACATAAATACATAAATGCGTACATGCTATATAAGGTGTTACTACCTATCAAATAAGTGTTCTGTTTCAGCAAGTGACATACATACTTTCTGCTCACAATCCTTGGCCAAAAGTAGATCAAGGACTTCCTAAGAGACAAGGAGGCCCTAGGTACTATTCTTCCAAAGGCCAGACAAAGGCACAGCCATGAAGAGCTGGAAAACGTGAACCTTACAAATGCATCAGGCACTCTACAAGGCACTGAGGGTTTTCTTCTATCTGTTGTACTTTCTCTAGAATTTACTTAGTGTGGGTCTATTACTGATGAATTTTCTGTTTTTGTTTGTCTGAATGATAGTTTCACTGGAACTAGAATTCTGAGATAGCTTATTTTCTTTTAGCATTTTAAAAATGTTATACTATGTTTTCTTCTGTTAAGAAGTCAAATTCAATCATATTGTTTCCTTTGAATTTTATTTCCCCAAGTTTATTTTCTCAACCAATTTCAAAGGACATAAAGCATACAGAGTGGGTCTTTGAAGTAGAATTAAGCTAGAAATGAGTAGCAAAAAGAAAACTAGAAAATGTGATACTTGGAAATTAAGCAATATACTTCTACATAACTCATGGGTCAAAGAACAAATGATGGATATTAAATAATACTTTGAAGTGAATGTTGATAGAAATATTTTACATTAAAACTTGACTGATGTAGCTAAATAAAGCTTATGGAAAGATAATCTCTTTAAAGCATAAAATAGAAAATATGACAATCAATGTAGGCATTCTTAAGAATTTAGAAAAATATTATTTTTCTTTTTGTGTTTTTTATTTATTTTTATTTATTTATTTATTTATTTTTAGAGAGAGAGTGAGCGTGCACAGGGGCAGGGGGAGAGGGAGAGAGACAATGTTAAGCAGGCTCCATGCCCAGCGTGGAGCCTGACGTGGGATTGGATCTTACAACCCTGAAAATATGACTTGAGCCGGAATCAAGAGTCTGACTTGTAACCGAGTAAGCCACCCAAACACCACTTTTTTTTTTTTTACAAATTTTTATTTGAGTATAATTGGCTCACAATGTTACATTAATTTCAGGTGTACAACTTAATGATTTGACATATTTATACATTATGATATGTTCATCACAAGTGTAGCTACCATCTGTTCCATTACATTGCTGTTATAGTATCATTGACTGTGTTCCTTATGCTGTGCCTTTTATTTCTGTGGCTTATTCATTCTATAACTGGCAGCCAATATCTCTCTCTACCCTTTACCTACTTTGCCTAAGTGCCTACACCTTTGCCCCGGCAACCACAAGTTTGGTCTTTATGGTCTGAAAATAAATAGCAAACTGGGAAACGTGTGGAAAGAATGAAATAATAGCAAAATGGGAAATGTGTGGAAAAGAATGACAATATGTAGTCAGTAGACATACTGTAGACAGTATGTTAAAACATACTACAGAGAGTTACTTAACCAAAGTTGGTTTTTGAGACTAATAAAATTGATAAATTCATAGGAACATATCAAGAAATGTATAAAGAAGGTATATATAAACTAATGCATTAATGATACTAGTATTTAAAAAGTTACAATAGAGCCTATAGTTATTATAATATTAATAAAGTAGTTCTATGAAAACAATCTGGGATAAATTTGAGCAATATAAATGTAATGAACACATTCCTAGATAAACAAGTATAACTAAAACTGAAACAAAGACTGAATACACACACATACACACACACCTCTCACAGTGCACACACATGCAATCCATAATTTCTTACAAAGAAAACTCAAAGCTCAAATGACATGGTGAATGTAACTTGGCATCATAATATTATTTGAGATAAAGGGAGCTGAGGAAAAGTACTCCAAGTCCCAAAAACCTTCCATCTTGTTTTAGGAAAAAGTTCCAATTCACGTAAAGATGCTATCGGACTAAACAGAGAACAGCATGCTAGTCAAGGCTTGAATATAAGCTGGCTATTATATGTGTACATTAGTGGGGAGGAGTAAGTGAATTATATTACTGAATGAAATAGGGTGGTTCACTTAAAATTTCCAATAAATATTCCTTTCAAGGACCTAATAAACTGTATCTTTGGAACTGTGAGATTTGTGTTATACAAAACTTGAAATTTAATAAAGATATAAAATAAGGAATCATCTTGATATCTCATTTAAAAATAAGCTACTTATAGGTAAATACACAAAAAGATTAAAAGTAAAGGCTTTATTTTTATCAAATTAGTAGAAAAGGAAAATAAAAGGATTATAAACGACCAACTCTCTATTATAATTTTCTTCTCCTTCTCCTTCTTTAGTTTCCATTTCCTTTCCATGATTCTGGATTGGTGACCTTATTTATTTAGTGCTTTTTCTGTAAACAAAATGACATAAATTACATTTAGGAATTTCTTAATATTGAGATATGTGAGTTTTAGAAGTTGTTATGTAGTGTTTGAACTGACATTATTTGCTCTTTTTTTCCTTTTAATTTAATTTTGAAAATTCAAAAAAAGTAATCATGTTATTTAAAGTTTAAAATACACATCTGATTATTCAACATGCACTTAATGAGAGTTTGTGTCTAGTATTGTGCTAAGTAAAAATAAGAAATTAACATAGTCCTTGGGGCGCCTGGGTGGCTCAGTTGGTTAAGCATCTGCTTCAGGTCAGGTCCTCGGGTCCTGATCCTGGAGTCCTTGGGTCCTGATCTTGGGGTCCTCAGATGGAGCCCCGTGTTGAGCTTCTTGCTTGGTAGGGAGTCCCCTTTTCCCTCTGCCTCTGCCACTCCCTGCTGCTCGTGCTTTCTCTCTTAAATAAATAAATAAATAATCATAAAATCTTAAAAATTAAATCTTAAATTCTAAAAAAAAAATAAAATCTTAAAAAGCAGAATATAAAAGGTACTAATAAAAGTTATAAGTCACAACAGCATAACAATATTTTAAAACCATTTAAAATTCAAATTTTATGGAAAGGCTTTTTACTCATTCATTAACCATATTTTATAAGTGGAAATGAATAAATTAAAAATTGAAATGAGTAGGGTATGTTCCATGTGTATAATTGATACCACAGTTAAAGGAATAATACATTCAAGATTTTATGATTTATCTAGAAAAAATATATTACAAAATCTTTAAAAAAAAGTCAAGAAATCAAAAATTTTAATTTTTTGAGGTACACTAATCTCAATGCCAAAATAAGAAATTAGTAAAAAAATAAAAAGTACTATTTTATATAACATCTGACTCAAAGGGGGAATTAAAAACACAAAAACAGAAAACTTAGAAAATAATGTAAATGCAAATGTGACATGGCAATGTTTGAGACTCAAAAAGTGAGACTACATGAGCAAATTCACTTACAAATGATCTTTAAAAAGAAGCATTAAATAAACATAGTGAGCTATTGTAATTTTGCAAGTAGAATTGAAAATAAACCAAAGGAAAATATGAATTTGATAAAGATAAAATTAGAAATATACACATATAGTAAGGTAAATTATATTGAAACATCTAAATTCTTGTTTTTATGAAAATCATCAAAATATATAGACTTTGTGAGTTTAATCTAGAGAATTATGACAAGAAGCACAAACAGCAATATTTTAATAAAATAGAATTAGGAAAATATAATGATGAAGCCTGGGTATTCTACACTTGATAAAGTTGATAGTGTCAATGTAATATATTCTTTGCTATATAAAATATAATTTGTTTCTCTAATTGAAATTGGTAGGGACCTAAATTTCTAATAATAGCACTCCAGAATAATTGTGTAGCCATTAAAAATAAAAAACAAGAATGTGCAAATTAGATACTAATTCTTATGATTTTTTAGTAATCTTTGGTTAATGTAATTCCTTTTGAAAAATTAATAAAATATTTAAAAATAATTAAGTTTTAGGTAAGTCATGTACCTGTTCAGAATCAATGTATATCTAAACATTGTATACTGTCCGTACATAACTGCTTCTTGAAATATATACAAAAGACTTTTCTTACTCTTTCATTCAGAAAATTTGCTTATCTTCTCTTGTCTTTAGTAAGTATAATGCCTTCTCTGTATTAAAATCATTATTACTAGGATGTTAATGGCAATATTAATTATAATTATGGAACACTTATAGTATGTTAACAGTACTAAAATTGTATGGAGTAGATATTATTATCATTTTTAATATTTAAGCTTTTCCATATTTAATTCTTACAACAACTCTGAGATTGTTACTATTAATTTCCACATTTTATAAATAAGAAAACTGTCGCCGGGAAGATAGTCAACACACCCAAGATTATAATGTTCTTAAGCACCAGAGATACTGCTCAAAACCCTAGTTGTCTGCCTTTGAATTCTGTAATCTTAACCACCATAGCATGTTGGCTTGCCCACCCACTTTTTACTGCTTTCCTCAGTTTTCATGGCAAGTATCTATGATGCTGTATTAAATAACAGCTTATTTCTAAATAGAAACAAATGAAGCAAACTCGTTATTCAAATCGATTGTACGGAACTTGAGAGAAAAAGGTAAACTGATAAGATGAACTACATATATGTGAAGCCATTCCTGATCAAAGCCCATAATTTTCAAGTATCCAAGCAGTACCGCACTGAAGTGGAACTTGCTTTTTCCCCACTAGTGACCTTACAACTAGCCTCAACGATTCTGTTCTGGGCTCTTGATATTAATATCCTTCTTTTCTTTCTCTCTGTCTCTTTCTTTTTCTTTCTCTTCATACACACACACGCACATATATGTATATATAAATTAAATACACACACACGTATTATATATTATATATATCCTATATATACATATGCATGTATATGTATAGATATGTATATACATATGTATATGTAGATTGTACACAATCTACTGGATTGTGTAATGATCTTTGAATATAACCAAATATACGGAATAAATTCTGAACATTGGAAGGATCTGTTGCCCACAGGATAGAGCTGTATACCCTTATGAATTAGGTAGCCCCGTAAAGGGATCTCATATTTTTGAGTGCTAGCAACAGGCCAGGCATGATACTGTCTGGCTAATGTAAGTATGAGGCAGGGTTTTTAATTATCCTTTTATAAATGAAGACATTGAGTTTTACAAAATTAGGAGAACTGACTAGGGCCACAGCCAGTTAATAATAGAATTAATGTTTAAATTCTGGACTAATCCAAGGATTTTTTTTTCTACTAAAATCTTATACACAGAGGGAATACACATATGGGAGTGAAAAACCTTTGTAGATGAAAATAAAGGAATGTTCTCTCTAATATTATGTAACATTGTTGAGAGAAACAAAACTCCCCAGATATGTGCAGAATGTCATTGGTGACATTCATGAACTCGGGCTGCCTCGGTGCATCACCAGAGCTTTTCCAACAGTCCAAATCACTTTCCATTATAAGTTTTGCCCCAGGATTGATAGGACACTGCTGCCTTAAACGCGCCAGGAGAATCACCATGCATACACTCCCTATTTCCTATGCTTTACACAAGTGGAAGAAACAGCCGTGCAGGGCAATGCCCATTATTTTTTTATTGGTCCCTTCCTTACACTTCCTACTTTTTGACTAGGGGGAAAACAACTGGCTTTGTAAACATCAAACTCACATTAGAGTTCTGTATTTTCTTCCAATTACTGTTTATTTTCCTAAAATTCTGGTGAGTCTTATCCCTATTACACACTGTTTACCAACATCTCTCTTGTCATTCTAATTTATTCTTTAACCGCCACGCACTGTTACCATTTCCTTTACCTCATACAGGTGCTGAGGACGGTTCCCCAGTTTGCTTTATTGGGCAGAGAATGAAATCATGAACTTAAAGACAGTTTTCAATTCACGGCGTCTTCTTTCATGCGAGAGAGGAACTTGTGCATGTCTGAACTATGGGAAGATCTTATTTGTATTCCTCTTGTGCTGAGCAGTTCCCTGCAGAGTCCTGAACAATCAATTGTATCTCTCAGCAGTGAGACTAACAATGCTCCTCCCATATCTGACATTTGGTGGATTATTTTACAGAATGTCCTTGTATCACTCTCTATTGTTGTTGATGAAATATTTGGCAAATTGTGTCCCCGTTCTATTCCTTTCATTCTTTTTCCCGTTATTATTTAGATGAGGAACATGACATAAGCTAAATTTTTTATATAATAGTTCCCTCTTTATATCTATGGTAAACTCTATATATAGGGAAACTATATTTCCCTTTTTCCTAACTTATTTGGATTCAGTCTAAACTTGTGATGATTGTTTAATGTGATATGGAATAAAGCATGTATCTAGATAATTTAAAGTAAGCGCTTAAACTATTAATACTTTGGGTAACTCCCTCATGGGATCATTTATTTCCTCATTCAATTAGAGCAGGAAGGATTGTTAAATCGGTAAAAAAGTGCAGTTGTTTTCCTTTATCATCTGCTTACAGTTATATGTTAATGTATCTTACTTAGATTGGAAAGCTTTTTTACTTCCCTTGGTAATTCCAAGAAGTACAATATTATTCATGCAAACAAACATATGTCACTTCACATTCAAACTGAGAAAAATATTTAGGAATTTACTATAAAAATCCATCAGTTTTAATGAGGTGAATGTAATTAATGTTCTAAATATTAAATTGAATCTTAAATATTAATACTTAACAAATATTAAATTATAGAAGATTATACTATTTTATAAAATTACATTAATCTTTTAGAACATATTCTTTAATTATACATGAGTATTTCAAAATACTAAGTATCTATATATATATGATCAGTTCAGATAATGCAAATGAAAACACATGGAGAATGCCATTCATTGAGTCATTTACTACAATTTATTGGATAGTTATATTGTGCCAGATATTTAGCTAAGTTCTAGGAATGAAGTATTCCCTTGAGAAAGTGACAGTTTACAGTGAAATATATAAACAAGAAAACATTCTTTGATCATTTTTTTAAATATTTTATTTATTTATTTGAGAGAAAGAGAGAGTGATTGAGAGAACACGAGTCGGGGGGAGGGGCGGAGGGAGAGGGAGAAGCAGACTCCCAGCCTAGCAGGGAGCCTGATATGGGGCTTGATCGATCCTGGGAGTCTGGGGTCATGACCTGCCTGAAGGCAGACGCTTAACCGACTGAGCCACACAGGTGCCCCTTTTTTTATTATTATGGTAAATGATTATAAATATTTCCTTTTTTAAAGATTTTATTTATTAGAGAGAGAGAGAGCATAAGCAGGAGGAGGGATAGAGGAAGAGAGAGATGCAGACTCCCCGCTGAGCAGGGACTCGATCTAATGTGGGGCTCGATCCCAGGACCTGAGCTGAAATCAGGTGCTTAAACGACTGAGCCACCCACATGCCCCTGATTGCAAATATTTTCAAAGAAACACAGATGCAAGCAAATAATTCCATCTAAAAGACTCATGGAAATTTGTCCCGGGTTAATAACTGAGTTATGCTGTGGGGAATGTAGAGTCACATTTATCAGGGGACCAGATTCAATGATATGAAAACACATAGTATGCCTTGGGAATAGCAAGAAATTTGAATTAGCTTCCTAGGACTGCCTTAACAAAGTGACACTAACTGAATGGCTTAAAACACTCTGTTTCTGTGTTCAAATTTCTTTTTCCTTTTAAGCACAGCAGTCATTGGATTTAGGGCCTAACCTAATCTAGTATAACTTCATCTTAATTTGATTACATTTGCAAAGATCCTATTTGCAAAGAATGTCGCATTCATCACATTCATAGGGAATGGGGTTAGGACTTGAACATATGTTCTGGGGCAGGGGGAGGGGCACGATTCAACCCATAACAGAGTCCTACCAAGGATTCTTTGGACAGAAATTGAAAACAGTTAATAAGGCATGCTAAAGAGTTTAGATTTGAGGCATTGGGGAAATACAAAAAGTTTTAATCAAGATATCTACTAAGGTGCTAATTTTTGTTTCAGAAACCTACATGTTGGGCCTATGGAAGAGAAATTAAGGGTGAGAATACATAGACTTGAGCTAAGAAGGGACTACCAAAGACTGGTGAAAGGAGAAAATAAAATTGAAAAGATGGGCTTTAATTACTGTTATGAATTTGTCAAACCACACTTATTAAGTGGAGAACATGGTGCTAAATGTTTAACAAATGACCACAAGAGGAATTAAAATAGAGAGGTTTATTACTCACAGGTCCTGGAGGAAGTACCCTGAATGCTTCAAGGGGTCTCATGGGCGGTCAAGGCAGAATGCAGATAGAAAGAGAGAGACCGGACCTGGGACATGTGCCTTTATGAGGATCCATGGTTGGAGTGTTTTGGGGTTCCCAGGCTAAAGACAGATTAGTCCATTCAAACCAAAAAGAGAGTGTGATTTTCATAAACTCCATGGGATCTTATCCAAGGGGAACATAAGCAGAAGGCCTTGGGAGGCAGGGGAGACTGTTGAACACAAGGGCTATTGAGGAAGGCCTATCAGGAGCTTGCATTTGCTTGCGATTCTGTGGGGTGTTATCCAGGAGATATGCATGCATGAAGGGCTGGTATTAGTTCAAGGTCCTTGCTGGCCACTTGGCCAAACAAAATGTTTGCTGAGGCAGCAGCATCATGAAGTAGCTTAGCTAAACTCTCAACAGTGATAAAATGAGTTTGGCTTATGTGGAGGGAGAAAGATGGAGGAAATAAACCTGATGCAAAAGTTTGGAGTTTGGGTGATTATGTGAAAGGCAGTGTGCATACACCTTAGGAGAATCTAAGAAGAGTTGGGGCAGGGGATATGGAAGGAGGAAATTTGTTTGATTTTAGTTTTTTACCAGGAAATCTTGAGATTTGGGGTAATGAAGTTCCGTGGGCAGTTGGGAATACCAACCTGGAGTTCAGGAAAGGGTTAGATGATGAAATAACGTCATCAGATATAAATGATGATTGAATCCCTGGGGATAAAGTGGTATTGCTCAGTTTTACTGGGGTAGAAGTAGAGAGGAATAAAGACAAAAGTCTTGGGAAAGCTTAACACTGTATCAAGACATTATGGTTAGTGTTTACATAAAACTGTACTTAAACTATTTTACAGAATTAAACAAAAGGAAACATGACATTTAAATTACAACTGTGGCTGGCACGTAAAAATGTTTCATCACTATCGTTAATGTAATTATCATCATCATTATTGTTTAAATAAACTATGCTTATTATCTATAAGTCTGACAGTATTTTAGGTTGCTAGACCATCATATTTTTTTTAAAGATTTTATTTATTTGACAGAGATAGAGACAGCCAGCGAGAGAGGGAACACAAGCAGGGGAAGTGGGAGAGGAAGAAGCAGGCTCATAGCGGAAGAGCCTGATGTGTGGGGCTCGATCCCATAATGCCGGGATCACGCCCTGAGCCGAAGGCAGATGCTTAACCACTGTGCCACCCAGGCGCCCCATAGACCATCATATTTTCTAATAAAAGTTTTGTGTTAGGGTTATTTTAGCTTTACAGAAAAATGTGAAGATGGTACAAAGAGTTTCCATATATTTCATGCTCAGTCTCTCCTATTATTAAATCTTACATCACAGTGTTACATCTGTCGCAGTGTGAATGAATATTGTTGCATTATTATTAATTATAATTTATAATTTAAAGTATTTTCCTTGCTTTTCTCTAATATCCTTTCACTTTAGTTATGTTTCCCTGGGCTTCTCTTAACTGTGACAGTTTCTCAGACTTTTTCTATTTCTAATGACTTGGACCTTCTTGAGGTATTCTGGTCAGAGATTTTGTGGAATATCTGATGTAATTTTAATGACTACATTGACGTTATGGGGATGCCTGGGTGGCTCAGTCAGTTGAGTGTCTGACTTTGGCTCTAGGTTGTGATTCCAGGGTCCTGGATCAGCGGGGAGCCTGCTTCTCCCTCTGCCTGCTGCTCCCCCTGCTGTGCTCTCTCTCTCTCTCTCTCTCTCAAATAAATAAACAAAATCTTAAAAAAAAAAAAAAGTTTGAAATTATGGAGTTTGAGGAGGAAGACTATAGAGATAAAGTGCCATTTTCATTGTATCATATCAAGGATACATACTTTCAACCTATTTTACTGTTGGTGTTGACTTTGATCACATAGTTGTATAGTGTTTACAGAGTTTCTTCATTTTAAGTTACTCTCTCTTTTTTCCCCTATGGAAACTTTAGAAGAAAGTCACTATGCAAAGTCTACCTTAGGGAGTGGGAAGTTATACTTTTCTTTCTTGAGAGCAGAGTATCTACATAAATCCTATAGAATTCTGCCTGAGACATTTGTCTTTTCTCCCATATTTACTTATTTATCTAATTATATCAGTATGGACTCAACTGTGGGGTTTTTGAGGATATCTCTGCTTGCTGGTATTACAGGGGGCTTCTGGATCATCTTGTACATTTTTTTCTCAGCCCTAAAATCAGCCATTCCTCAAGAATCGCTGGTTCCTTTTATTGGAGAATGGTATTAGAAACCAGTTCTGAATGCTACATGTGCTTATTGCTCTAGAAGTATCATTGCTTTTACACTTTCTCAGATAACAGAACAAAAAAAAAATGAGTGTATATACTTATCTGGGTATATATACTTATTTATAAATATTTCTATGTGTAATCGTTTGTATCTATATTAAGCTAAATATAAGTTCATATTGATATCTCTAACACAAATCTGTTACCAACTGGACTATTCTAGCCTCCTCTCTCTCTTTTTTTCCCTGAAGCCTCCCAATCCAACAGTGAGAAATCTGGCTCCCACTATCCAGCATCCCAACAACCATTCAATGGTTGTTCCATTCCAGTATACATCAATAATACTAGCAGAATTATGAACATGCAACCCTGTGGAAAACCACTGTATCAACTGAAGTATAGTGCATGTTTTAGTCTTGAGAAATTTCGATCATACTAAAAGTTCTTAGACTAGCACCTTTTCCCATATCCCTTTCGGAGAGGTCATTTTACATATTTGTATAGACTTTAATATTTTAACAAAAATGATTTAAAAAATAATTCTTAAATACATGTACAAATGATTCATCTTTTTGTGAAGAAAAGAAAAAACATTATTAATGATAAGTTTGAATAACTGGAATTATAAAATGATGCTCTTTTCAAAGGCAAAAAAAGATACTTCTTTTAAACTATCCTTAGAAGATGTTCATTCAGTATTATTTTGAAATTATCTTTTGCAGGGTAAAAATAATCTTGTAATTATTTTATATGAATATGATTTATCCAAATTATTTTTTCAAAAATTTAAAGAAGGAAAGACAATTTAAAGAAGGTAATGGGGACTTAGTCTTTATAGTAAAATTTCCATACAACTACATTTCTTTTTTTTTTTATCTTATTTATTTATTCAACAGAGATAGAGACAGCCAGCGAGAGAGGGAACACAAGCAGGGGGAGTGGGAGAGGAAGAAGCAGGCTCATAGCGGAAGAGCCTGATGTGGGACTCGATCCCATAACGCCGGGATCACGCCCTGAGCCGAAGGCAGACGCTTAACTGCTGTGCCACCCAGGCGCCCCCATACAACTACATTTCTAAGGTTTTCTGCAACTAAAAATAAAATACTATCTTGAGAAGAGCAAACCAATTTATGGTGTCTCCAGGCAAATTTGATGTATCTTATTTGTTTAGTTTACCAGTTAACATTTTGAACAAACTAAATAAACTCTGAATCTTCTAAGATTGTACTACCAAAATTAACCAAATAACAGTCCTCTGTGTATAAAGATCTGTCCTAGGGAACTGATAAAAAGTCCACTGTATAGAAAGATATATATACTTATATTATCATTTCATAATATCTTTCAAGTACCTTTTTTTTATTAACTTACGTTGTTTAAATTCATTTAGTTAACATATCGTGTATTATTAGTTTCAGATGTAGATTTCAGTAATTCATCAGTTGCATGTAACACCCAGTGCTCATTACATCACGTGCCCTCCTTAATGCCCATCACCCAGTTACCCCATCTCCCGGCCACCTCCCTTCCAGCAACTTTCAGTTTGTTTTCTATAGTTAAGAGTCTCTTATGGTTTGTCTCCCTTTCTGAATTCATCTTATTTTATTTTTCCCTCTTTTTAACAAGAATACTTTAAAACTGAGTATAATAAAATTCTAAGCATTTGAACTTTGTTGCTTTCGGTAGAATAGAATATTTCCTCATCAGTACCCATCTTTGACTTATGACTCTATTGAAATCTTACTTATTCCCTGAAAAACAATATCTGGAATAGGAAACCCAGGAATCAAACTAAAGTATAGTGGGAAAAAGCAAAACCATTACTGTAGAGTTGTGAAGATCTGTGTTCCAGACTTGGATTTTTCACTAAACTGCTTGTGACCTTGAGCCCTTCCCATAACTCTTTGTCTCCACTTCTTCATTTAAAAGTTGTTTGGTTTAGAGGTGATCTAATGAATGCTCTAATATGCTCTAATTTTCTATAAAAAATCACATATGACATTCTTTTTTCTAATCATTCTTAAAAACACATATAACATGTGAAATGCCTCCTCAGAACAAAATGATATGGAAAGCAGCTGAAAAAAAAAAAAAAAACAACTAACAATTGCTTTCCTTTAAAAATGATTGTCCCAAAATTTTATAAAAATCCACGTAGGAATTAGCTGAAACCGAAATAATAATTTTAATTCTAAATTTGGATCTGATTGTTAACCAAATCCTATCCACACACAGGGTAACCCAATAACCCAAATATGTTTTACTAGAATAACTTTGCTGTTCTCAGTACAAATACTGCTCCATAAAGGTGTTTGGAAATGATAAACAGAAGTTGCAGAACAATTTAGTGAGTGACATCTCAATAAATCATTGAAGACTCTGCTCTTGATGCAGGTTTTGCTTTAGAGTCAGCTTTTACAACCCTGTAGTTCTAAATATACCATATTCTCATTCTTCAAAGCTCAATTACATAGAAAATATAAGTACATACTTATAGCCCCTTGCTTAGTACCCTAGCTGTTAATCATCCCCCCCATCTGTATCTCAAGCCTCATGGCCCACTCTTCCTCATAGTTATGTATGCTACAGCCTTTTCAAACTACTCACAGCTGTCCAAATGGAACCTTCCATCAAATGCTCCATACATGTCTTTACACATGCTATTCCTTCTGAATGTAATGACTGTGTTTCCATTTACTTATCTGGATGATTTGTAAACATTTAATGAAATCATGTATTCTCTGAATCTCACCACTGCTTTGGAGATTAACTTAATTATCTGTTTGTGATTCCAGAGTATAATTTTACTTATACCTCCATGTCCTTCATTGTCTGTTGTTGAGTTATAAGGTCTCTCCCCTCTAGGTTGTTCTTTCTTTAAGACCAGGGACAATGTTTTATCTTATTTGATATTACCCACACTTACCCAAACTGGGTAGTCACTCAGTAAATGCCTCCTAATTGAATCAGTTCTTAAACTAGCTTCTTAAAGGACGTGGACCACCCTCTTCTCTCCCCATCCCTCCCTACCCCAAATCCTATGTTTATAAATCAGCCATTCACAATACACTTAAATTTTACAAGTTGAAGCAGGCCCCTTCATGAAAGATAAAGGAAATTAACTTTTGTTTGGGTTTATTTTGATTTAAATCTTGGTTTTGGCTTTTATTAGTAGGTTAACCTTGAACAAATAGCTTACATTTTATGAAACTCAGATTCCTTATTTTTAAATAATTAAATGGAAATAATTATATCCATGTTGTCAAGAGGTTTGCGTGGAATAAAAAATGACAACCCCCACTATATGTGAGGCAGAGTGAATACTAATTCTGTTCATATGCTCACTTTAAAGCTTAGATTGCATTCTAAAATATTTAAATAATGTGTGAGATTTGTACATAAGTTGTATAATCATGCAAAACTATAGGCAATCAGGTTTTTAGATGTTAATTTGCTTTATTTTATCCTAAAAGTGGATGCATCACCAGAACTACATGGTCATTTAATCTTTGACAAAGCAGGAAAGAATATCCAATGGAAAAAAGACAGTATCCTCAACAAATCGTGTTGGAAAACCTGGACAGCAACATGCAAAAGAATGAAACTGGACCATTTATGGATTAAAGACCTAAATATGAGACAAGAAACCATTAATATCCTGGAGGAGAACACAAGCAGCAACCTCTTTGACATTGGCAATAGCAACTTCTTACTACATATGTCTCCTGAGGCAAGGGAAACAAAAACAAAATTAAACTATTGGGACTACATCAAAATAAAAAATCTCTGCACAGAGAAAGAAATAATCAACAAACCTAAAAGGCAACCTACAGAATAGAAGAAGATATTTGCAAATGACATATCTGATAAATGGTTAATACTTAAAATCTATGAAGAACTTATCAGACTCAACACCCCAAAAAAATAATCCAATTAAAGAACGGGCAGAAGACATAATTAGACATTTTTCTGAAGAAGACATACAGAGGGCCAACAGGCACATGAAAAGATGTTCAACATCACTGATCATCAGGGAAATACAAATCAAAACTACAATGAGATATCACCTCAAACCTGTCAGAATGACTTAAATTAACAACACAGGAAAGAACAGATGTTGGTGACGTTGCAGAGAAAGGGGAACCCTCATACAATGTTGGTGGGAATGCAAACTAGTGAAGCCACTCTGGAAAACAATATGGAGGTTCCTCAGAAATAGAACTATCATATCTTCCAGCTATTACACTACTAGGTATTTACTCAAAGAATATAAACATACTAATTTGATGGGACACATGCACACTGATGTTTATAGCAGCATTACTTACAATAGCCAAATTATGGAAAGAGCCCAAATGTCCATCAACTGGTGAATGAATAAAGAAGTTGTGGTATGTATATATACATATAATGGAATAGTACTCAGCTATAAAATAGAATGAAATCTTGCCATTTGCAATGATGTAGATGGAGCTAGAGGGTATTATGCTAAATAAAATAAGTTAGAGAAAGACAAATACCATATGCTTTCACTCATATTTGAAATTTAAGAACAAAAGAAACAAACAAGGGGGAGGAAAAAAAAGAGAGAGAGAGAGCGAGAGAGGCAAACCAAGAAACAGACCCTCAAACATAGAGAACAAACCGATGGTTACCAGAGGGGAGGTGGGCAATGGGAGGGGTTGGTTAAATAGTTGATGGGGATTAAGGAGGACACTTGTTGTGATGAGCACTGGGTGTCACATGTAAGTGATGAATCACTGAATTCTATACCTGAAACTAATATTACACTGTATGTTAATTAACTGGAATTTAAATAAAAACTTGGAAAGAAAAAAAGTGGATGTATCAGTAATTTTGTAAGTTAGATGAATGCCTTTTTGTTTTGTTTGTTTAGGAATGCCATTTTAAGGAAGTTTCATTTGGTCTTATATTTGAATAAAACTAGAGTAAATGACTGGACAAAGCCAACAGACGTGATCATTATATTAGGCTATCCAGCAGACAATAAAGATAATCACTACTCTTTTTTTTTTTTAAAGATTTTATTTATTTATTTGACAGAGAGAGACAGCCAGTGAGAGAGGGAACACAAGCAGGGGGAGTGGGAGAGGAAGAAGCAGGCTCCTAGCGGAGGAGCCTGATGTGGGACTCGATTCCAGAATTCTGGGATCACGCCCTGAGCCGAAGGCAGACGCTTAACGACTGTGCCACCCAGGCGCCCCAATAATCACTACTCTTAGCACACGTATATTATTTGCATTCAACTTTCTACTATGTTCCAATTCACTTTTATCAAATTTTTGTGCCAGATATGGGTAAAAATGGAACCTGATTCTATTAAAAAATAGATGATTGATTACTAAAAATGATTATAAAATACAAATCTTATTTCTGTCATAGTATCAATATATTCTGAGAGATTACATGCAATTTGGAGTGATTAAAATGCATATTATCGTATCATAAAATGCCCAACTGAAGAAAGTAGTTGACTATTTTGTTAACTGAAACAGTAGATCAAAATATCAGAATTTGAAACTGAATTAATTTTTCTCCCATTCTGGACATTTTCAGTGATAGCTTTAGTAATACTTGGTTAAACAGTTAGTCTCAGAATAAAGTATACAGGTAAATATTAAAACAAAAGTAGGTGACATGAATAGTCTCAAATTGGGTTTTGTGTTTTGTCTTTTTGAAAATTCTAAACTAATACTCAGCATATTTAAAAGTAATTTCCTGACATCAGCAAATATTATTCTGAAAACCCAAGATCCCTTACAGAGACTGTAGCATCTATAGCATACAAAGACAAATCTGACCAAAGTGATAAAAATGTAGCAACTCAGTTTGGAAAATATGAATACAAGACAAATACAATAACTTCTTTATTGACCCTCAGCCTCATGGCACTTAGTACCATCTATACTGATACCAACTCATAAGTTTACACTTCTAGACTAAATGCTCCCTTGAACTTTAGATTCATGTACAACATCTTCACCAGGATGCTACTCAAATTTACCATGTCCGAAGCAAAACTCCCCTCCAAATCTGCTTGTCCTTCACTCTTCTCAATTTAGATATAATAACAATATTTTCATACCAGCAGTTTATGTCCAATTTTTGAAGTAATCTTTGAGTCTTCTTTCTGTATGTTTATATGCAATCTGTCAGGAAATGCTGTCAGCTCTTCTTTCAAATACGTTCACTACCCAACAACATCCCAACACTTCTGTGTTAACATCAGGGCCAAAACCATATTTCCTCTCGTTTGTGTTTTTGTATTAGCTTTGTAATTGGTTTACCTTTGTCTGCCTTGTACAACTACAGTCTACTCTTTTTTTTTTTTTTTAGATTTATTTATTTGTTTTAGAGAGAAAGAGAGTGTGCAGGGAGGGAGGGGCAGAGGAAGAGAGAGAATCTTAAGCAGGCTCCATGCCCAGCCTAGAGCCCCATGTGGGGCTCGATCTCATAACCCTGAGAACACAACCCTGAGATCATGACCTGAGCCGAAACCAATTCTCAGGCTCTTAACTGACAGCACCAACCAAGTACCCCAACTGCAGTCTACTCTTAACACAACATCTTTACAGCATGATCTGTAAAATATAAATTATAGTACTATCACTTCTATGCTCAAAACTATCTAATCCCACCAGTAATATACTTGTAGTCAGTAGATTTATTTAGCTTGGTGTTATCAAGATAAAATGTACATCAGAAGAAGCCTGGGGAATCTCAGTAAGATAGGATTTACATTGGAGGACCTTGTAAGATTCTTTTTTGTTTTTTAAATTACGTTATGTTAGTTACCATAGAGTACATCATTAGTTTTTGATGCAGTGTTCCATGATTCATTGTTTGCATATAACACCCAGTGCTCCATGCAATACATGCCCTCCTTAATACCTATCACTGGCCTATCCCTCCCCCCTCCCCTCTGAAGCCCTCAGTTTGTTTCCTGGAGTCCATAGTGGTTCATTTTGCCCTCTATTTACCCCCCCCCCTTCATTTTCCCCTTCCTTCTCCTAACGATCTCCCTGCTATTCCTTATGTTCCACAAGTGAGTGAAACCATATGATAATTGTCTTTCTCTGTTTGACTTATTTCACTTAACATAACCTTGTAAGAGTCTAAAGAAGAATTTGGGAAGGGAGGATCTGTGTCAAATTAGATACTGTGAATAAGCAGGGTAATTCAGCAATTGGGTATTTTAGTAATCTTTGTTCCAAAAACAGAAAAAACAATTTGAGGCTGGTGAGAAAGAAGTCACATTAAGACAAACTTAGCTGTTTTGTAACTGTGATAAGCTCTTGACTCTGTTCTTTTAGAAACTTTGTTGCTATGATAGGAAAGGAAAGACCAGTTCCGAGTAGGACTGATTTTCACCTTCTCAGAGCCCATGGACATTATCTACTCATTTTGGGCAAAAAACAGTGTTACCACAGTGACCTACAAGGCTTCAATAAATTCTCTCACATCACTTCAATCTAATTTATTTCTTCTACTTTACTCACTTTTTCTGTGTGCACTTGCTTCTTTGCTCTTTCTGCAAAAACTAAGTGTACTCTTTTTATTTGATATTCTTCTGCCAGAAAGTCTTCACTTCAAGATATATGGATAGTTTACTTATTCTCCTTCTTCAGATCTGTACTCAAACGTCACATCCTCAGTGCTGCTTTCATGGCTACATTATTTTAAACATGAAATATCTCACTCTACAAATATTCTCTATCCCCCTTTCTTGTCATATTTTTGTTTTATATTTTAGCACATTGTACAGTCTGGCTTGCTATGACTTTACATATTTGTTTATTGCCTCCTCACTTGTACTAGAATCTACATTCCATGAAGGCAGGTATTTTTGTCTGTGTTCTTCATTGATGAGCCTGGTACTGAAAACAGTGACAAGCACAAAGTTGAAGTTCAACAGAAATGTGTTCTGAGAAAACAGTGAGTTAGCATATTGTTTTCTCCTAAATTAATCATAATTGTAGATTTAAACAGGTTAAGGTATAGCTAAGAGTTGACTTTAATGCCATTGCCCATGATCATTTAAACGATGACCAACTCTTTCAGCATTACATTAATGCTGAAATCAGAATTAAAAAAAATAATAATAATAAAAACCCAGACATGGTAAAAACAAAATGGCTTAAGAAGTTTAATATGAACTTTGTGGAAGGGAATTTTAGGAAATGAAAGTGCATAAGGAGACTGAAAAAATACCTTGATTGTTTTTTACTCTATCTAGTAGACATAATAATGGGCAGCCTTTGGAGGTCTTAAATACAGTGATGTTTTCGATTATTACATTAAAATATAAGTTGGCTGTAATATGAACAATGATTGGAAAAGACTGAGATCAAAGGCAAAAAGTCAATTAGGGGATTATTATAATAGTCAAAATGATTAAAAAATTACGAGATAATGTAGGCAAGATCTAAAACAGCAGCAAATGGGTAAATATGAGAGATTTTAGAGGCAAAATTGATTTGGTTTATAGAACAATGGATATGGGAAATAAAAAAGGGGGGGAATTATAGAAGATTAATGAATGATGGCTTGTAATCTAGGTCTATGGATGGGCCACATGAAGCCACTCTGGTATGCCTCTGTGTGTGTGTGTGTGTGTGTGTGTGTGTGAGAGAGAGAGAGAGAGAGAGAGAGAGAGAATTAATAAACTTACTGTTTCTGGAGAAATTTCCGTAAGATTTTTTATTTTTCAAATGTAACGATGACCCAGAAAAGACTAAGAACCTTTGTACAAACACACGTTATATGTTATTTTGTGAGGAGATGAATAAACAGATGATATCTTGTTTGGGATAGGAGGGATGGGTAGATGAGTGGGCAGAGATGATCACTGTTGGTGGTTGAAAGTGTTTGATTTTTCTGTAGTGCAATATCTTGGGGACATGTCTAGTAGCCAAAGGTAAATAATGGTGTTAATGACATGAAGTGCCTAATAAAGACTAACATTTGACAGTCATCGAGGCATTCAGAAATTTTTAACTCCCTGTAGACACTAATTTTATGGACATTTATTATATATTAACCATGGAATAAGTTCCAAAAATTAAGTTTTCTGTTTTGAATTGAAGAAAATATCCCCATTCAAGCATTGCATCAACACATAACAATAAATGTAATACATTTTTTAAATATCTAAAGATAAAAAACTTTTAATCGCAGAAACTTAAGTGATTATTCGTATACATTTGTACCACTGATTTATTTTATTCCTTCAGAATGGTTAAATAAAATCTATGCTTTTAAACAGAGCAACCTTTAAAAATATCCTTAATAAATTATAACTAATGCCAAAATTTGTAGCCTAATAAGAATTCATGTATACATGCAATTGACTAATAAGCATAATTCACATTATATCAGACAAAGAAAAGGAAACAAAAAGTGATTCATAAAAGATGCTTGGGCTCTCATGCTTGGATTACAACAACCCTGGGAGTGTGAAGACCTGAATAAGGCCTTTAATATGTCAAATAAAATACCATCTCAGAAAGATCAATATGAGCAAAACACTCATTAGCAGTAACAAAATCCTCATGTAAACAGCTTTAAATAAAACAGTAAAGGGCATTAGAAAACAAGGAAAGAAAATTTCGATCATTCTTACATAGATCACTATGATTCAAATTTTCTCCTCAAAATGAGGAAATCGGTGTTAACTTTATTTTTTCTACTTCGTGAAAAATTTATTCACATAAGCAGTTAAAACTTGCTTTATTTTCCAAATTGACCTCATTTCCTAACATCAGAAGTCCTTTGATGATATCTTGTCTTTTTTTCTAAACTTCATTGTGATAGAATTGCATATTATAAATTTGTCTTTGTAAAGTGTACAGTTTAGTGTCTTTGAGTATATTAACTATCTAATTTCAGAACATCTCATCCCTCCACAAAGAAAGCTTGTACATAAGAGCAGCCTGTCCCCATTTCCCCCTCTCCTAGCTCCTCATAACAGTTATTTTCTGGTCTATTGGTTTCTTATACTAGATATATCCTATAAATGTAATTGCACAACATTTGATCTTTCATGACTGGTTCATTTCACTTAGCACAATATTTTCAAGGTTCATTCTTGTGGAATATGTTCATCCTTAATTCCTTTTTATTGTCAAGTAATATTCTTTCATTGGGCTATACCAATTTTTAAAATTTATTCTTCAGTTATGAATATTTTGTTTGATTCTTTTTAGGTTATTTTTTTAGGTTATTAAAATAATGCTGATTTGAATTTTGTGTACAAATTTTTGCCTAAGCGCATAATTTCAATTCTCTTGGTTATATATTTAAGAATGGGTCATATGGTAATAGTGTATTTAGCTAATTTTTCAGCCGTATAAGGGTTCTAGTTTCTCCCCATCCTCAACAACACTTGCTGCCTTGCCTTTCTTTTTCCTTTTTTTTTTTTTTTTTTTGAAGACGTTGAATTGACCTGTTCATTTGTTGCTTGCACTTCTGGTGTCATATCTAAGATACTATTATGCAATCCAAGGTCATGATGACTTATTTCTGTTTTCTTCTAAGAGTTGGTAGTTTAGTTTCTACAGTTAGGTACATTATGTATTTTGAGTTTTACATTTGGGCTAAAGTATGAGTGTGGGTCCACCTTTTTTTTTTTTTCTTTTGGCATGCGTGTTGATATGCAGTTGTCCAGCACCATTCATTGAAAAGACTATTCTTTCCGCAATGAAATTGCCCTGATACCCTAGTCAAAAATCAACTGACAGTATTTTAAGCATTTCCCTCTTGGCTCTGAGTACTGTTCCATCGATCTATATTTCTATTCTTTTTTTTTTTTTTTCACCTTCAACTTCTAAAAAGTCGAATTTATTTATTTATTTATTTATTTATTTATTTATTTATTTATATTTTAAAGACATAATCCATATTTTATTTTAAATCCGTACACACACACACACACACGATATATTGGTTTCAAATGTACAATATAGTGATTCAACAGTTCTTTACATTATGCAGTGCTCATTAAGATAAGTGTACTCTTAATTCCTATCACCTATTTCACCCATCCTTCTGCCCGCTTCCCCTCTAGTAACCATCAGTTTGTTCTCTATAGTTAAGAGTCTGTTTTTTGGTTTGTCTCTTTTTTTCTCTGTTCATTTGTTTTGTTTCCTATATTTCTGTTCTTAATCCAGAGCCACTCTGTCTTTATTACAACAGCTTTATAGTTAATTTTGATATTAAGAACTATGGGTCCACTTATTTTGCTCTTTAAAAGATTGTTTTGGCACCTGGGTGGTTCAGTTGGTTAAATGTCTGACTCTTGGTTTTGGCTCAGGTCATAATCTCAGGGTTGTGAGATGGAGCCCAGCATCAGGCTGTGTTCAGCGTGGATTCTGCTTGTCCCTCTCCCTCTGCTCCTCTCTCTACTCTCTCTCTTAACTGTCTCACTCTAAAACAAAATATTCTTTTTTAAAAAAAGATTGTTTGGGTATTCTGTTTCCCATGTCTTTCTATATAAATTTTAAGATTTTTTTAAAAAAATTCTATGAAGTAGACACCTGTGATTTTCATAGAAATAGTGTCAAATCTGTACACCGATATGGGGAGTACTGTCATATTAACAATATTAAGTATTCTTATCCATGAACATTGAGTGTCTTTCCATTTATTTAGGTCTTTTATTTCTTCTAGTGCTGTTTTGTAGTTTTTAGTGTACAGATGTTTTGGGAGATTTCTGTGTAGGGTATTATGCTATTTGCCGATACAGATAGTATATTTCTTCCTTTTCAATCTGAATGCCTTTTATTGTTTTTCTTGGTTAACTGCCCTTCACTGAACCTCTAATACAATATTGAATAGAAATGGTGAGAGCAGTCATCCTTGTATGTGTTTTTATTTTAGGATAAAAGTCTTTAATCTCTTATATTAAGTATGAGGCTGTCTATGGGGCTTTTATAGATGGGCTTTATCAGGCTGAGAGAATCCTCTTCTATTTCTAGTTTGTGGAGCATTTTTATTATGAAAGTGTGTTTGATTTGTCAAATGATTTTTTTGAGTCTATGAGTCTGCTGAAATGATAATGTGCTGTTTGTCCTTCATTCTGTTAATATGGTATATTACTTTATTAGTTTCTTTATGTATTAAAATTCCCTTGCGGGGCACTTGGGTGGCTCAGTCACTGGGCATCTGTCTTTGGCTCAAGTCATGATCCCAGGGTCCTGGGATGGAGCCCCGCCGCATCAGGCTCCCTGTTCAGCGGGGAGCATACTTCTCCCTCTTCCACTCCCCCTGCTGTTTTCCCTCTCTCACTGTCTAGCTCTCTGTCAAATAAATAAATAAAATCTTTTAAAAAATTCCTTTGCATCTCTGGGGTAAATCTCACTAGATCATGTTATATTATTATTTTTGTGATCCTTTTGTATTACATAATTCAGGTCGCTAGCATTTGGTTCTATAAAGACCAATATTGTTGTCTTTAGTTGTTGTTGTTTTTATTTCTTGTAATATCTTTATCTGGTTTAGGTATCCAGGTAGTACTGGTCTTCATAGAATGAGCTGTAAAGTGTTCCCACTTCTGTTTATTTTTCTATTCTTTGAAGAGTTTGGTAGGGATTGGTGTTAGTCTTAAAATATTTGGTAGAAATCGCCAGTGAAGCCATCTGGGCCTGAATTTTATTTGTGAGAATTTTTTTTTATTATTAATTCAATCTCAGATTTTTTAACATCTTCTTGAGTCAGTTTTCATAGTCTAGGAATTTGTCCATTTCATGTAGATTGTTTAGTATGTTAACATAGAATTGTTCATAGCCTTCTCTTATAATCCTTTTTATTTCCCTAAACTCAGTAGTAATGCTCTCTCTCTCATTCTTGGCTTCAGTAATTTGAGTCTTCTCTGTTTTCTCCTCAGTGAGTCCAGTTAAAACTTTGTCAGTTTTTTTCTTTTCAAAGAACAAACTTCAGTTGTGTTGATCAATTTATTGTTTTTCTCTTCTAGTTTTCTTTTATTTCCACTCTAATATTTATTATCCCCTTCCTTTAAATTTGCTTCTCTTTTTCTAGTTCTTTAAGGTGGAATCTTAAATTATTGATTTTAGATCTATCTTTCTTTAATATAGGTGGTTACAGCTACAAATTTCCCTCTAACCACTGCTTTAGTTATATCCTAAAATTTTGCTATGTCATGTTGTCCTTTACATTCATATGAAAATATCTTCTAATTTCTTTTGTGATTTCTTTTTGACCCACTGAGTAACTAGGACCATGCATTTTGAACCTCCAAAAAAGTTTTTTTTAAAGATTTTATTTATTTATTTGACAGAGATAGAGACAGCCAGCGAGAGAGGGAACACAAGCAGGGGGAGTGGGAGAGGAAGAAGCAGGCTCATAGCAGAGGAGCCTGATGTGGGGCTCGATCCCAGAACGCTGGGATCACACCCTGAGCCGAAGGCAGACGCTTAACCGCTGTGCAACCCAGGCGGCCCATGAACCTCCAAAATTTTTTTATGTTTTTGTCTCTAACTTAATTCCATTCTGGTCAGAAAACATACTATTTTATGATTTACATAATTTCAATTTCATGTGATCTTTTTTTTTATGTGATCTTTTAAAGGCTTAACAATCTAGTCTGTTTTTGAGAATGTTACACATGCACTTGGGAAGAATTTGTTTTCTGCTGTTTCTAAATTGAGTGCTCTATAGATTTGTCTAGTTGGCTTATAGTGCTACTCAAGTCTTCTGTATCTTTGATGACTTTCTAATTTGTCTATTATTGAGAGTGGGGTATTTGATTATCTAATTATTATTATTTAATTGTATATTTCCCCTTTCAAAAATGTCAAAGCTAAAATAAGTTAATACCTTTTCTAAGATTTTATTTATTTATTTGACAGAGAGCAGGTGAGAGAGTGAGAGAAAGCACAAGCAGGGGGAGCAGCAGAGGGATAGGGAGAAGCAGGCTCCCCACTGAGCTGGGAGCCCTATATGGGGCTTGATCCCAGGATCCCAGGATCATGACCTGAGCTGAAGGTAGATGCTTAACTGACTGAGCCACTCAGGTGCCCCATAAGTTAATACTTCATAATGGATCAGAAGAATAAGCAATCATTGGCACCAGGGTATTGAAGGATCAGGTAATGCTTTTTGTTTGTTCACTTGTTTAGTATTGGGTGTACAATGTAATGATTCAGTAATTCTATACATTACACAGTGCTCATCATGGTAAATGTACTTTTAATTCCCTTTACCTGTTTCACCCATCCTCCGACCCCCCTCCCCTCTAATAACCACTAGTTCATTTTCTGTATTTAAGAATCTGGTTTTTTGTTTGTCTCTTTTTTTGTTTGTTCATTTGTTTCTTTTTTGTTTTTTTTTTTTTGTGACTTGAATAACTTTTTTTTTATAATAATATTTTTTTATTATATTATGTTAGTCACCATACAGTACATCCCTGGTTTTTGATGTAAAGTTCCATGATTCATTAGTTGCATATAACACCCAGTGCACCATGCAATATGTGCCTTCCTTAATACCCAGCACCAGCCTATCCCATTCCCCTACCCCCTCTCCTCTGAAGCCCTCAGTTTGTGTTCATTTGTTTCTTAAATTCCACATATAAGTGAAATCGTATGGTATTTGTCTTTCACTGACTGACCTATTTCACTTAGCATTATACCCTCTAGATCCATCCATGTCATTGCAAATGGCAAGATTTCATTCTTTTTTGTGGCTGAATAATATTCCATTGTATATTTACCACTTCTTCTTTATCCATTCATATATGTATGGAAACTTGTTCTGCTTCCATAATTTGGATATTGTAAATAAAGCTGCAGTAAACATAGGGGTGCATATATCCCTTCAAATTAGCATTTTTGTATTCTTTGGGTAAATACCCAGTAGTGAAATTATCACATCACAGGGTAGTCCTATTTTTTACTTTTTGAGGAAGATCCATACTGTTTTCCACAGTGGCTGCACCAGTTTGCATCCTCACTGACAATGCACAAGGGTTCCTTTTTCTCCACATTCTTACCAACACCTGTTGTTTCTTGTGTTTTTTATTTTACCCATTCTAACAGGCGGGAGGTGATATCTCACTGTTACTTTGATTTTCATTTCCCTGATGATGGGTGATGTTGGGCATCTTTTCTTTTATCTTTTTTTTTTAAGATTTTATTTATTTATTTGACAGAGAGAGAGACAGCAAGAGCAGGAACACAAACAGGGGGAGTGGGAGAGGGAGGAGTAGATTCCCCACAGAGCAGGGAGCCTGACACGGAGCTCAATCCCAGGACCCTGGTATCATGACCTGAGCTGAATGCAGATGCTTAACGACTGAGCCAGCCAGGTGCCCTGATGTTGAGCATCTTTTCATGTGTCTGTTGGCCATCTGTGTATCTTCTTGGAAAAATATCTATTCATGTTCTTTCCTCTGTTTTAATTGGTTTATTTGCTATTTTGGTCTTGAGTTGTGTGAGTTTTTATGTATTTTGGATATTAACCTTTTATCTGATACCTTCTCTCATTCAGTAGGTTGTCTTTTTCTTTTATTGATTGTTTCTTATGCTGTGCAAAAGCTTTTTATTTTGATGTAGCCCCAAATTTTACTTTTATTTCCCTTGCTAAATGAGACATATCTCGAAATATGTTTCTATGGCTGATGTCAAAGAGATTACTGTCTATGTTTTCTTCTAGGCATTTTATGGTTTTAGGTCTCACATTAGGTCTTTAATCCATTTGAGTTTATTTTTGTGTATGGTGTTAAAAAAAAAAAAAAAAGTGGTCCAGTTTCATTCTTTTACATGTAGCTGTCCAGTGTTCCCAGCAATTGTTGAAGGGATTGTCTTTTTTCCCTTTGTATATTCTTGCTCCTTTGTTGTAAATTAATTGACCATAAAAGCATGGATTTTATTTCTGGACTATCTATTCTGTTCCACTGTCTATGTCTATTTTTTTTGTGTCAGTACCATACTGTTTTCATCAGTAATGTGTTTTAAAAGACCTTTTTACATTTATCTTAGAAAATAACCCTAGACTTAGTATGGTCATTATTTCACAACATATACATATATATCTATGTCTATATTGCACACATGGAACTAATACAATGTTATGTGTCAATTATATGTCAGTTTTTTAAAATAAATGAATAACCAGGGAATGGAAAATTAAAAAAAAAATCTTTTATACAGCATCTAATATGCTCTGTTTTTAAATTCTATGTTCACCTATTTGTCAATACCTTAAACATCTAAATCTTTAGCTGTTGTGACATAAACCTTAAGTATATATATACCACATATCTATTTTTCTCAATTTGACTATTATAAAAGCAAAAAAACTACCTAACAAATGTTTGTAATTATGTTGTTATCCAATTAAAATACCTATTCCTAACATTTTAGTCATCACTCAACAGTTCTTTTACTTTTTCAATGAAATAATGTTCTTGATTTCTACAGCAGTAATTCTAAATGCCTTACTCTATTTTAAACCCTTATATTTATCTCAATACCAATTTTCCTTGTGTATTTTTAAAGAATTGGTAATGTCTTTACCTCTCATAATTGTTTTTATCTTTTGCCTAAAAAATAATGAACACATATTTAGTCATAGGTATCACTTGCATCTTCTTTTTAAGGATAGTGTGATATAATTTTGTGAAACTAGACTTGAACTAATTTAGAAGAATTGGTTTTCTCTTAAAACCGCTCTACAATTGTAGATTTTAATTCTTACTAATCTGTATTAATTCTACACCTCAGAGTTTGTGTGTCATTCTTTTTTGGCTGAGAATATAACTTTCTAATTGAAATTGAGGAGAATTACTACACTAGATGAATAGTGAGAAAATTAAAAATCTCTCTTTCCTTATACCTTTACTCCTCATCAGCTTGATGAAAATATTTTCAATAAGAAAGATGAATAGATGAAAACGGAATAGCTTCACTGTTCTACTAAAAAAGAGTGAAGCTCATAAAAAATAACTTGTAAAACTTTGAGGTCATCACCTTTTTTAGCATATTCTAGTTTTAATAAGGCATAAGCATAGAAGAATAACACTTAGATTTAAAATAACCCAAAGCATTCATTGTCACATTTTTTTTCCCCTTGGAAAGCAGAAAATGTGTGGTACACAGTTAAAACAACAAACCTGTTTTATGAGTTCTGATGCATCTCTAAATATAGCCATATCACTGTTTGGTTGATGATGTTGATATGTCAGGTTTTATATCTAAACATTAGAAGCATTATCATTCTTAAGAAGCTTTTCCTGAAAATATTTAGGAAAACTTTTCAAATAGAAATAGCACTGCTTTTAAAAGAATTATAGTAGCTCTTTAATTTATCTCAATATGACACACTTCATATACAGAAAACCTTTTTTTTTTTTTTTAAGATTTTATTTATTTATTCGACAGAGACAGAGACAGCCAGTGAGAGAAGGAACACAAGCAGGGGAGAGGAAGAAGCAGGCTCACAGCGGAGGAGCCTGATGTGGGGCTCGATCCCATGATGCCGGGATCACGCCCTGAGCCAAAGGCAGACGCTTAACTGCTGTGCCACCCAGGCGCCCCCAGAAAAACCTTCTTTTATAGAATACTTTTAAAATTTGGATGAAATTACATTCACCTAACCTTCAACTTAAGTCACTTCTAGCAATATACCCTAAAGGTGCACTTTTTTTTTTTTTTTTTTTTTTTTTTTAAGATTTTACTTATTTATTTGAGAGGGAGAGCACCCACCAGGGAGAGGAGCAGAGGGAGAAGGACAAGCAGATTCTGTGTTGATTGCAGAGACTGACTTAGGGCTTAATCCTATGACCCTGAGATCATGACCTGAGTCAAAATCAAGACTGGGACTCTTAACTGACTGAGCCACCTCGGCACCCCCTAAAGATGCACTTCTATGATTACAAAAAATTCAGGTGCACAAAGTTATTCTTTGCATTGTTTGGAATCACAAAATGTTGAAAACAATCTAACTGCTGTTTAAAGGAAAATGGTTGAGTAAACCTATGCTACATTTGTACAATGGAGTACTATGCATTATGAAAAAGAGTGAGGAAGATTTCTGTGAACTAATATCATATAATTTTCAGGATATGCTGTTAAGTAAAAAAAGCAAACCACGAATGAAAATTTATAATGTGTTATTCTCTCTGTAACAAAACTAAATTGGATGTAAAAAATACATGTGCCTGCTTATTTGTGATAAATGAGAAAAATGATAAATAATACAGACTAAGAATTTTTACTTACATGGGGGTTGGTGGGAAAAGGATGGAAAGAAGGTAGAATGGGAATATTACAGTAGGTATGAGAAGGAAGTGACACTTCTGAATATACCTTTTTGTATACTTCTGTCTCTTAGAACCATAGGAATATTTTATATATATTTCACATACTCTGAAATTAAATAATTCAAAGTAAATGGGATGTGAAGAAAATTCAAAATGGAATATAATACCAAAGAAATGGATCTAACTTTATAATAAACAAATAAAATATCCACATTGAAGTAGGTGGGAAAGGAAAGAACTAACCTAAGTAATTTTGGAAAACAATATCTTGAAAGGATATTGTAAGACAAAAAAAAAAAAGAATCATAAATACTGCAATATCATCAGTAAATACATTTCTCACAGTTTGGAAACAATTATATGTGTACACTAGAATTGAAGTAATGAGTAAATACATTGTAGATACTAAGAATTGGGCTTGACAATATTAGGAAAGTTACAAATAAGGAAAACAGGAAGGGCCAATATTAATCCTGTGTATTGGATTAGAACCCATGGTGTCAGGATAAACACATGTTTTTAGATAGATGTTGGATAAATTATAGATAGGTAGATAGATATGGATATGGATCTAATAGATGTAGGTATGAATATAAATATGAGTATCGAATAGACACACAAGTACAGAAATATAGGAGTGTGTGTATTGTGCCTTAGTGTGTGTGTGTGTATGTGTGTGTGTGTGTGTACTTCCTAGCCTGAACACTGAGAGGATCTGGAAGTAATGACTTCTCATAGTGAAATTCATGTTTAAGGACCTTGCTTGATTTCTAAATACTATTATTTAAAAAAGAAAGAAACCTGGACATATTGCAGAAGTGTTTGATTACAAGGCTGGGACAGAAAAAAATACAAGAAATAGAAGATGAACACAGAATATCTTGTGGAACCACAGTGAAAAGAATTATTAGAGAGGAAGGAAGGAAGGAAGGAAGGAAGGAAGGAAGGAAGGAAGAAGGAAGGAAGGAAGGAAGGAAGGAAGGAAGGAAGGAAGGAAGGAAGGAAAGAAGGAAGGAAGGAGGAAGGAAGGAAGGAAGGAAGGAAGGAAGGAAGGAAGGAAGGAAGGAAGGAAAGAAGAAAGAAAAAGAGAAAGAAAGAAAGAAAGAAAGAAAGAAAGAAAGAAAGAAAGGGAAAGGGGGAAGAAGGGGGAAGGAAGTAGAAGAGGGAGGGAGGGAATAAGGGAAAAATGGAAAAGAAAGGGAACTTGGTAACAGAACAGAGGATAACAGTTATCCAAAACTAAGTAAATGTTGCTGTCTTTAAATTATAACCCATAGAGTCAAATAAAAGTTTATCATCCCAAACTGATATAAATGTATAATCAATTAAATAAACACATGAAAAGAAGGACAGCTTTCACTTATAGAATTCCAGTTGACAAATTTAAAAGAGAAGAGAAATTAAAACTAAAACACCATTAGGCAAAAACCTTAGTAATCATATGCACAGAACATCCAGTTATGGATACTAATATTAGACAGCATAAATTTGAAGAAAAACAACAAGCAAAGAATCTCCCTCAAACTATATGTTAAATAAGCAGGGAAAGCTAGTAACTTTAGAATAGAGAAATATACCAAAAATCACCTTAACAGAGCAGTGAAGGTTAACATCATCATTAATAAGATATATTGACATCCTGTATCTCAAAATTTGATGCAGAGAAATGGTACAACCTCATTTTGTGTTATTCTTTTAAAAAGTGTGTGAACTTCATCCAATCATAAAAAAAGTAGGTGAACATAGATCAAAGGTCATTCATTAAAATAAAAGAACAGGGGCAGCTGGGTGGCTCAGTTGGTTGAGTATCCAACTCTTGGTTTGGGCTCAGGTCATGATCTCATGAGTCCTGGGATCAAGCCCTGCATGGCTGTGCTCATCAAGGAGTCTGCTTGAAGATTCTCTCCCTAGAGTCTCTCCCTTTGCCCCTCCCCCCACTCATGCTCACTGGATCTCTTTCTCTCTGTGTGTCTCTCTCTCTCACAAATAAATAAATCTTTTTAAAAATAGCTGAAAATAGTATTTAAAATTGTGAAAGTGTGGGGCACCTGGGTGGCTCAGGTTAAGAAGCCAACTCTTGATTTGGGCTCTGATCATGATCTCAGGGGGTGAGATAGAGTCCAGCATGGACCTCTGCACTCACTGGGGAGTCCGCTTGAGATTCTCTCCCTCTTCCTCTGTCCTTCCCCCTGCTTGTATGCTCTCTTTCTTTAAAATAAATAAATAAATCTTTAAAAAAAACATGTGAAAATGTGAAAAACAAGGAAGGACAGAGGAAAAGTTACAAACAGCAAGAAAGGAACATGATATCCTGCTAGGATCCTAGAACATAAAAAGGACATTAGTGGAAAAACTGTTGAAGCCAAATGATATTTTGGGGTTAGATAGTAACATTATACTAATGTAAATTTCCTGTTTTGGATAATTATACTTACAGTTATTTAAGATGTTAAACAACTAGTGGAGGCTTGCCTAAGGATATATGAAAACTCTACTATTTTTGCTGCTCTTCTGTAAGTCTAAAGTTAATCCAAAATATAAACTTAAAAAATAATATCAAAAAGAGGAGAAAAAGAAGAAGTGTAAATCTAGGCGAAAAAATGACATTTATTTTATCTTATTTGCTCTCTCTAGGGGGCCGAGAACCATGTGTTTATTGAGTTTTTACTTAAGAGATAAGAGATATCCTGGGTAAACAGTCAAAGCAGGGAAAGAATCAGACATTATACAGGCATACCTCATTTTATTGTGCTTCATTTTATTACACTCTACAGATGCTGTGCTTTCTACAATGAAGATTTGTGGCAACCCTCTGTAGAGAAAGTCTATTAGCAGCACCATTTTTCTAGCAGCATTTGCTCATTTCATGTCTCTGTGTCACATTTGGTAATTCTCACAATGTTTCAAACTTTTCATTATTCCATTTGTTATGGTATTCTGTGAAGAGTAATCTTTGATGTTCCTGCTATGATTGTTTTGGGGTGCCACAAACCATGCCCATACAAGATGGCAAATTTAATTGATCAATGTGTGTGTTCTTTCTGCTCCACCAATTGGCTATTCCCCATCTCTCCTTCTCCTGGGACCACTCTATTCCCAGACATAAAACAATATTGAAATTAGACCACTTAATAACTCTACAATGACCTCTAAGTATTCAGGTGAATGGAAGAGTCACACATCTCTCACTTTAAATCAAAAGCTAGACACAATTAAGCTTAGTGAGGAAGGGATGTCAAAAGCAAAGATAAGCTGAAAGCTAGGCCTCTTGCACTAAGCCTCTTGCACTTCTTGTGCCAATTAGTAAAGTTGTGAATTCAAAGGAAAAGTTCTTGTAGAAAATTAAAAGTGCTACTTTAGTAAACGTATGGATGATAGGGGAAGAAAAGGATAAAGAAAGGGGGGGGGTAGTCAGAAGGGGGAATGAAACATGAGAGACTATGGACTCTGAGAAACAAACTGAGGGCCTCAGAGGGGAGGGGGGCTGGGGGAATGGGATAGGCTGGTGATGGGTAGTAAGGTGGGCATGCATTGCATGGTGCACTGGGTGTTATACACAACTAATGAATCATCGAGCCTTACATCGGAAACCGGGGATGTACTGTATGGTGACTAACATAATATAATAAAAAATCAAAAAAAAAAAAATCAAAACAGCCATATTGCTGATATGGAGAAAGTTCTGAGTGGTCTGGATAGAAGACCAAATCAGCCACAGCATTCCCTTAAGTCAAAGCCTTATCCAGAACAAGGCCCTAACTTTCTTCAAGAAAGAAAGAGAAGTGAGGAAGCTGCAGAAGAAAAAAAAAATGAAGCTAGCAGAAGTTGGTTCCGAAGATTTAAGGAGAGAAGTCCTCTGCATAACAGAAAGGTGTGAGGTGAAGCAGCAAGCGCTGATGTGGAAATTGTAGCAAGTTATCCAGAAGATCCAGCTCAGATACTTCATGAAGGTGGGTACACTGAACAACAGATTTTCAAGTTACACAGAACAGTCTTATACTGGAAGAAGATGAAATTTAGGACTTTTCATAGCTAGAGAGAAGTCACTACCTGGCTTCAGATCTACAAAGAACAGGCTGATTCTCTTGTTAGGGGCTAAGGCAGCTGGTGACTTTAAAGATTTTATTTATTTATTTGCTTATTTATTTATTTATTTATGAAACTGAGAGAGAGAGTGCACATGGGAAAGGGACACAGGGAGAGGGACAAGGAGACTCTGCGCCATGCATGGAACCCCACATGGGGCTCAACCCAGGGCTCCACGTGGGGCTCAATCTCAAAACCCATGAGATCTTTACTTGAACTGAAATCAAGAAGACGTTCAACCAACTGAGTCACCCAGGTGCCCCACAGCTGGTTAGTTGGAGCCAGTGCTCATCTACTATTATGAAAATCCTAGGGTCTTCAGAAACATGCTAAATGTACTCTGCCTATGCCCTATCAAAGGAACTACGAAGCCTGGATGACTGCACATCTGTTTACAACATGGTTTACTGAATAGTTTAATCCCAGTGTTGAGACCTACTGCTCAGAAAAAGAGATTCCTTTCAAAATATGACTGCTTATTGATAATGCACCTGGTCACCCAAAAGCTCTGATGGAGATGGAAAATGAGATTAAAGTTATTTTCATGCCTGCTACCATGACATGCATTCTGTAGCCTATAGATTTAGGAGTAATTTTTACTTTTAAGTCTTACTATTTAAGACCTACATTTCATAGGCCTATAGCTGCCATAGATAGTGATTCCTCTGATGGACCTGGGCAAAGTAAATTGAAGAGTTTCTGGAAGAGATTCACCATTCTAGATGCCATTAAGAACATTTGTGATTCATAGGAAGAGGTCAAAATATCCATTTAAGAGGAGTTTTGAAGAAGTTGATCTTAATCCTCATGGATGACTTTGAGGGGTTCAAGACTTCAGTGGAAGAAGTAACTGCAGATGTGGTGGGAATGGCAAGAGAACTAGAATTAGAAGTGGAACCCATAGATGGGACTTAATTGCTGCAATCTCATGATCAAACTTGGACAGAGTTGTTTTTTACCACTGAGCAACGAAAGTATGTTTTGTTTTGTTTTGTTTTGTTTTGTTTTGTTTTGTTTTGTTTTTGAGATGGACTGTACCCCTGATGAAGATCTTGTGAAGATTGTTGAAACGACAACAAAGGATTTAGAATAATGCACAAACTTAGTTGATAAAACAGCAGCAGGGTTTGAGACGATTGACTCTAATTTTGAAAGAAGTTCTACTGTGGGTAAAGTGCTATCAAACGCCATTGCATGCTACAGAGAAATTGTGTGTGAAAGAGTCAATCAATGTGGCAAACTTTATTATTGTCATATTTTAAGAAATTCGGGTGCTTGGGTGGCTCAGTTGTTAAGCGTCTGCCTTCGGCTCAGGGCGTGATCCCAGGGTCCTGGGATGGAGCCCCACATCGGGCTCCCTGCTCTGCTAAGAGCCTGCTTCTTCCTCTCCAACTCCCCCTGCTTGTGTTCCCTCTCTCACTGGCTGTCTCTCTGTCAAATAAATAAATAAAATCTTAAAAAAGAAAGAAAGAAGGAAAGAAATTGACACAGCTATCCTGACTTTCTAGCAACCCCCACCCTGATTAGTCAAGAGTCAGCAGCCACCTGCATTGAGGCAAGATCCTCCACCAACAAAAAGGTTATGATTCACTGAAAGCTCAGATGATAGTTAGCATTTTTAAACAATGAAATATCTTTTAAGGTATGTACATTGGCACTTTTTAAAGATACAATGCTACTACATACTTAATAGACTCTTACATAGTATAAACATAAATTGTATATGCACTGGGAAACCAAAAAGTTAATTTGACTCACTATATTGCAATATTTGGTGTATTGTGGTAGTCTGAAACCCTCAATATCTCTGAGATATGCCTGTATTGTAAAGGTTTATAACTTAAATGGGAGTACTAGATAACTTGCACAGTGCACAGGGAGAGAGTGGTGATATTTTCCTGCCTCTGCTTTGTTTGTGGTGGGTGGAACACAAAAGCAAATAAACAAAATGAAGACTCAAACAACACAAAGAAAAGTGAAAAAAAAAATCATCTTACTTCATGACAGTCCTCACACTGAGAAATATCAAGGCGGAAGAAATTTAAAGTGGCCTCAAGTTGATAATATTGAAAGCTCATGACACAACTAGACGCTTTTAAAACATAGGCCTGAAAGAATTGGCAGAGATAGAAATACAAGGACAATACCAAAAAAAAAGTAAAACAATACAAAAATTTCAAATAACCTTGGAAACAAAGCACTTGGAATGAGAACCAGCAAATACATAGAGTATATTTTAAATACAAAATATATTTATAAATATATAAAAATATGAAATAAAAAACACACACACATACTTGATACATCCAGACAATGGAATATTATCCATGCAAAAGGGAAATGAGCTATCAATTCATAAAAAGACACAGGGAAACTTTAAACGCTATTACTAAGTGAAGGAAGCCAATCTGAAAGGGCCACATACTGTATGATTCCAACTGTATGACATTCTTGAGAAGTTAAACTGTGGAGACAGTTTTTTGCCAGGGATTTGGGGGGAGGGATACATAGACAGCAGAGCATTCCTAGGGCAATGGAACTACTCTCTATGATAAATACAAAGGTGGAGCTATGTCATTGTAAATTTGTTCATACTGATAGAATGTACAACACCCATGTAATATAAACCATAGACCCCGGGTGCTAATGATGTGTCATTTTAGGGTCACCATTTGTTACAAATTGCTACTGTAGTTGGGGATTTTGATACTAGGAGAGGCTATGTAAATGTAGGGGCAAAGGGCATATGGGAAATCTCTTTAATTTCCTCTCAATTTTGCTATGCACCTAAAATTAATTAATAAAAATAAAGTCTCAAAAATATTTGATGTGTTCAGAGACATGGGAAATAGCCTTGAAAGTACAATGAAGGAAGAAATAAGTATCAAAAGGATAAGACAATTTTGAAAAATAATCAAGTAGAACTCTAATAAGCTCTAAAGAACTGAAAATAAATTCTTGAAATGAGTAACGCAGTAGGTTTGACAAAGAGAGAACTAATGAAGTAAAAAGAACATAAGAAATTACACAGGAAGAATGGTGATATAATTTATGGACATTAGGAAAATAAAGATTTCAGGCAAAGCCACCCAAAATTTTACATGATATGTGGGAAATTACATTTAAGAAATTCTAGTATAGCTGTGGTGTGTGGTTCAGTTGGAGAACAACAATACTCAAGGGAGTCCTCTTTCTGTGGTCTACTATAATGATGCCAGTGTGAGCTAATGAAGGCCATACATCAGTGTTATAACGGTGGATGTAACATAGCAGTGGATGCTATGGATGAAAAGAATGTGGAAGCCATTTTGAAAAATACATTAATATTTGAGTTTATTAGTAGGGTTTTGCACCACTTTCTTTTGATTATTTGTGTTAATGAAACTAGAAAAACTAAAAAAAAAAAAACAACAAAACTAGACTAAATCATATTACAGGATGTTTAACCACCACACATTTAGGGATGTGGTTGGCCTAATTTTAATGATTGTGTTGTTAAAATGCAGATACTATGACATTTAACTCAGTTTCTGCAGCATTTCCAGGATACATACATAATTTTGCAAGAAATAGGAAAATCACTCATTCCACCAAAGTATAAACAATTCCACCATTAAAATACATATATACCAATGAATGGCACTAACAAATTTAACTGCCCAAAGTTCTCTGGTTAGCATTGTTTGAAATATGGCTTGAAAAGAAATTTTCATTCTTCATCTGTGAGATGAACAAAGTTATATTTCTAAATCAAGATAAAATAAAGAATGGTTTTCCTAAATCTATCAAGTATTTATTAAGTAAATGTTGTGTATCAGTTGCCAACATGGAATGTAATGCCATCAACAAAAAATGCCATCAATAAAATCTGGTTTACAGACCTTTACATAACTATCCTAGGACAATACACATAGGAAGTGTGAAACCTAGAATTAAAAAAAATAAAATCTTAAACCAGTATAAAACTATATTCCTTTGACTACATGATGTTGCCCTCCAGCTGTTCTACCAATTCACATATCAAATTACTATACATTTATACATTACTTGGAAAACGAGTCTGCATTTCGTGATTGTTCTCATTGTATTCTGATAGAATTGAAACATCAAGCATAATTTAACTTCCCTTTAATTTAATTTCAAATTTAAGACAGAGAAATGGAGAAAATCTTATTATCTTCTGAATAACAAATCTTAGAATACTCCTTTATTAAAAAAAAAATCCAAATGATTGCTCTTTGTTAGTGAAGTAATACATAGCACCCTCACTGTCACCACTCATAATCAGTTCCCAGACTAACTTTTGTCTTGTCCAGGGCCTGTCACACTCACACATTGCACAGTGAATTCATATGCAATCCATGAACTTACTATTCATTCTAAGCTTGGACCGCACTTTACCTAATACATTCTTTTTTATCTTTCACTTACTGAGTCTTTATCTGCTAAGTCAACCAGTTCAGATTTATCCTTTTCCCATATTTTAAAAATATTTAAGAACTTACGTCATTGCCCAACATGTTTTTTAAGATTTTAGTGTTAAGTAATCTCTACACCCAACGTGGGGCTCGAACTACAAACCCGAGGTCAAGAGTCACATGCTCCAACTGAGCTAGCCAGGCACCCTCTTATCCAATGTGTTTTGTATAGCTAGATAACTAGAGGTCAGGCTTTGGCCACCTAGATACTAGGGATAAAATAAGAAAGAAAAATTTTAAAAATAATAAAGTATTATTTATTTAGTTCATTTTAAAGCATTAGAAACATTGAGAACTAAAGTACTATATTTTTAAAAAACTTACCAAGGGTAGCATCAATATAGAACTAAAGTACTATATTTTTAAAAAACTTACCAAGGGTAGCCTTCTTTTCATTATATAACACATTATGAAGGAATTATCTTTCATATGCCTTTCTATATTTGTATCAGCTTCCAAACATTTTATCCTACGTGCTTTCAAAGCATGCAATACATTCTAGAGTGTCTTTAATGTGAAGTTTTTGCCAGTGTCACTCCCTTTGAGACTTCTCCACTTTTTCAACACAATCATCTTCCTCATTTGTGTCCATATGTTTACTTGACTAAGTTTGTTTAATCAATCTGGCAGCATTTCTAGAGTCTTCTGAAGAGTGCCATTGTCAACATTCCCACACCTCACTCTTTCTCCTATAATTCCATATGTATTTGTTGTGAATTTTATTTCTGGTCGGTTTTTCCCTTTTCATTCTTTTTGCGGCACTTTCATATCTGTGGGCCACTTTCCTTTTTATCATCTATGTTGGGAAATGTCACATGTGTTTATCACTGGGAGGGAAGGAGACAACACAGCTACATGCCCTGTTGATAGTGTGTGAACTGAATAAGATGCACAGAGACCAGTTCCTTTTAGACTTCAAAAGAACAGTGACATAAGTGGTCACAGATCATTTTGTGTATCTATTATTTACTTACTGACTTGTGGACTAAAGAAGTGGCAGTGAATTTTGTACTTCACGGTTTCTCACATGTAATGGTCAATGGTAACTAAAAATTGGACCATGTTGTTAGAAGATTTGCATTATTTAACTACACTGTAGTAACTAAAATTCATCCTTCTCAGTCATTTAAAGCCAATTGTTGGCTGTAATTTCTACAACAGAAAGAAATGTGAGATACAGTAAAAATGTAATTTTTCATAAACAGTTTCTAATAGGGATTAATAAACAGGATATTTATAGACTCTTGATGAGATTACTATTCTATATGTGCTCTTGTATGCCTTTAGAGAGCAGAATAGTGATTTCAAAAGTTGAATATAGTTAGTATATGTTCTTTGATTACTTTACTTTTGATGTAATAAGATTACTATAGTTAGTATCAGTCAAATATTACTAAAAATTTTATTATTCAACTCATAAAAGTTAGAACAATTTATCTTTTTAAATGAGTTAAGGCTAAGTCTGTAACTGCCTGTTATGAATTAATTAACTGGAAAATGCTGATAGCATTGATGGCAGCTTTATTGTAGTCTAATTCCATAAGTGAGAGTTCATTGACACTAAAATCTTAATTGGTCTTTCAATAGGGTATACACTATTAAATAAATCATATTGCTCATACTCAAAAATCCAATTTAAGGCATTGGCCGTATAGATTTCTCTAAGTGTGTAACAGCTGGTATGTATTCCTAATTAAATTTTTTGTTTTCTCCTCTCAAAAATCTACTTAGTCATAAAAAGCACTCATGTAATAATTGATAACTCTTCATAAAATACACATCTTTATTATTAAAAAGCCTTTTATGTGTGAGTTGTAAAGCAATATACAGAAATATTGTTTAGTAAAAACAGTTGTTTCATTTTAAATGTAGTAGGATCAGGCATGTGAAAGACATTTCATGCCTTTGGTTTAAATTGGCTTGGCTTAAATTCAGCATGATATATGACCACAGATAATATTTGCTGGAAAAATAAACAAGCTGAAGGTCAGAAAGAGGATGCAAAATTCCTCCATGTTTCTGTTATCCCACTGTAGTGGGACACTCGGGATTTGCAGTTGTGAGGATTTAGTCCTTTTGCTCTCTGTCTTCTCGTTTTAGCCTTTTCAGCAATTTATGCGTGGACTACTGGGCCCAGGCAGTCAGGACTTAGCTGCTACCTCTTTGGATAGTTTTTCTTGAAAAGTCAGATTCCTGGCACTTGGAAGTGACAGCTTCTGTAGCCTGTGAGCAGAAAGTATTTACTGTTCCTATGGGATGAGGTGGCTGAAGCTCACTCTGGCAGAAGATGAGTGAGACAGGTGGTTCCAGCTGTTTTTAGGTAAATCAAGGCACAAAGGAGATTAGGAAGTAGGGGAAATGCAGAAGCAACTTCCTTTCTTTTCATCTTTTTCTATTCTTGTCTGCATCACTCCAGAGCCACCAGCTCACGCCAGCTTCCAGCTTCATTTGGCTTTTAAGAACAAGGTTCCCATAACCTTTCAAAAGTGCCAACCTCAAGTAGTTGGTGCTCCTTTCTTAGCTGCCTGAACCCCAGATCTGAGGGGCTTCTTCTCTGAAATCTTGATGTACCTGAAGTTATTTTAATCAGTGAAGTTTGAATTTGATCTAATAAATATTATACTTAATATATTGAGGAGTTGGAAATTGTGTGTGTGTGTGTGTGTGTGTGTGTGTGTGTGTGTAGAGTTCAATCAATAACAATTTAGAGATGTAGAAATTAGTACCAAAGCATTAGATGGAAGAATAGAAATGAAATGCTTTTGGGAAATTATCAATGGAAGGGAAGCATTGGACATATTTTTTAACAAACCTTACTGAATTAACACTTCAGAGTAAATACAGGTTATTCCTAGACACTTTGATAAAAATAAAAACTAAAATAAGATATCAATTCAGGAAACTAATCACACACAATGAAGTCCAATTACCCTAAATAACGGAATATGATATTAAATATAATAATCTGGAACACATTCCCATTGAATTTAAGAATAAGATACTGATAACAGTTCTTTTTAATACTTTTAGTACTATTGGGGGGAAGCTAATACTACAAAACAAGAAAAATTTCAAATTTGCACATTGTGAAAAAGTAGATAAAAGTCGGGTTGTATATTACAATTTTATAATCACGGTCAACCAAACAGCAGTCACAATACAATTGTAAACGCTTATGCTTACATATCTTGGCCAGAGCTGTTAACATTGTCTTCACTTCAATTGAGTTATGTCTATTTTTGGAACTACCCATGTTAAATTTAACCATCACTTGATAGACCTTCAAGAAAAAGAGCATACTATGACTTGACATTGAAACAAAAAGTTATTTTGTATGCAAAAAGACTTGGGAACAGCAGTGGCAGCTTACATCTGATATGGTAAAACAGATATTTATTATTTGAGTAATGTCTACAATTTTATGTTTTCTTGCAAGGAGAAAACACAACAGTCTGTGGGATTTGAGAGAAGAAGAAACGCTCTGGTACCTGAAGCTAGGGTATAGTTTGACGTTTATATATAAACCAAATGATTTTCTATTATAAGCTGTGTGGTACAAGAGAAGAGAAATTGCCAACTCCTTGGAATAGATGAAAAATAAAATCAAAACAATGAGAGATTTGACCAGTTTATGATTTGTATATCACTCTTGTCAAAGAAACCAATACCAATTTGATAGAAAATTCCTGCTCCTTTTGAACCGACTATTTAAACTCCGGAAACACATGATTCAAATGAGAAAAAGTGAAATTATGATTTAGACAAAGAAATGCTGAAAAAAACCTTAATGTCCTTCAGCATACCCAGAAAGTATGTTGTCAGTCCTAAAGATGTCAAAATCATCATCAGAGGTTACAAAAACTATTACTTCATTGTGATTTTATTATTACACATAATTTTAAGCTGCAGAAAAAGGTCATCCCCAAAGATTTTATCATGAGGGGAAAAAAAGTTTGGATAAATGCTAAAAAGAAAGAGTAGGCAAATGTAATAAGGAATAGTCATAGAAAATATAATTAGCACTGTATTTAATAATCGAATTTGTATTCAAAATGTTTCTCACAATTAAAGCCATTGACTGAGGTGGTTCAAATGTTGATTTCTAATATTTAAGGATGAGAAAATATTATCTTTGAACAAACTCATAAGAAAAGAACATTACCAAACTCATTCATATTATAAAGCCAACTTCACCCTCTTTTTAAAGCTGGGATAGGCATTCCAGGGAAAGAAGGGGACGGATATCTTTCATGAACATGGATGCAGAATTTTTTACCATTTAACAAATCAAATTTGACAACACACAAAAATATGATACAACATGACAAAATATCCAAAGATTAAATCATATTTTAATGTTTTAAGTTTAATTAAAATATTTCATCACACTGCAAAAAGGAGGAGGAGGAGGAGAAACAACCATAGCCATTAAGTACAGACTGACAAGTGATTACATTTTAAAATAGCCACATATTTTCATTTTTAGCATTTCAAACTATATTTGTGCCAATTCTGTAGAGAGATAGTCTAGATGCCTCTAATTTCCAGGTTGTGTAGCAGAAATAGAGAAAAAAAGTTTTATATATATATCTGTAGATATCTCTACATAGATAGATACAGATAAACACACTCAGATTTGAAAACAAAAGTATATTTTCCCACTAACTTTATAGGTCAAAAGACCTATATTATGTAGTTAATATTTTTTGTTTGTTTAAATTCATTTAAATTCAATTTACCTCCATACACAATTGAGATTCCTTATCTATGGATTTATGTCTTATAGGACATAATAATGTGTAGTATTAAGCTATGTTTCTCTTTGTCATTTGTTAAAATAGTATAGTGTGTGGAGCATGGACCCAAATCTCAGCTCCACATTGTGTGAACTTGGACAAATAAAACATATTCTCTGACCTCAGCTTCCTCATCTGTACAAAGGGATAGATCAGCACCCACAGGAAAAAAACCACAACATAAATGTTAGTTATTTTTAGGTTTAAATGAACACTCCTATTATTTCATTAAAATATCTCATTGCTCTTTTTTTTAATCTGACTGAAAGAAAATGTTATCTTCTTAGCTTAGCATAATGCTTAGAGAAGGGAATGCTTTTGTTCAATGTTTGTTTACTAAATGATTTATCAGTTCTTCTGGGTGTATTTGTTCTCATCACAAAGAAAATGTCAAGAGTTGGCTTCTGAATATTAGATATTAAAATGATCACACCAGCCTTCAGGAAAGTTTGAATTAACATAAAGGTAATGTTTGAATACAATGTATGACCTTCCTACTCAGTACAACTCCAAGGCATCAACCTCATGGGCGTGATTCCACGCACACACAAATGCATATCTACACTGACACAATTCCTCTCTAAGTAAACATTAAGTCAAAATAGGAATATCCTAGCATCAGCAAAATGTAGACAAAAGTAATTTTTGTTCACAATTCAAAAGTTTAATCACCTTGATGGATAGATCACAAAGATTTGTAAACATTTCAATAAATCACCAAAGAGATCTCCAAAATGAACAAGTGTACTATATAGTAGACATAGGAATGAATTGAAATACCATTTTTTAACATTTCAGCAAGAAAAAGGCAAGATGTAATAATGAGCTCCGTAATTGACTGCGTATTCAGACAGCAAAAAATCCCTAATTGCCCTTAACTTGTATTAGCCCACTTAAGGGCCTTAATTTCTTTTCAGGTAATCAACATGTATCATAAAATCCTCAATATCCTGAAGTATGATTCAGTAACCTATCTATTTATATAGATTCGGTAATCTATTATATATATATATATGTATAATGGATACTGTTTAATGTTTAATTGAGAATGGAAGAAACAAATGAACAGTTAAATGTGACTTCTTTATTACTTATTAAGTGAAGTCAGTTCATGCTAATTTTGAATATAACCTCAACAATAGATTTTATAATGCTTCTATTCGTTTCAAAATGGAAGCTTTTGAGCTACTACTTGTTGTTGAATGGTTGTGACTCATATCCCAATTTAGGAAAACTTCATCACCAACAAAATATCTTTCATGAATACCTTTCTCTTTACCAACTAATAACAAAAATAAAATTTCCCCAAATGAAACTATCCTATGGGACTTTGCTCCTTAGCTATTTAGATAAAAGGTAATGTCCATACTTCGAAGGTATGGTAGGGGGAGTTTTATTTTATATAGGATCTCTAAGGAACCTACTGCAGCTGAAATTTAAAAAGTATTAGGATTAAATCTCAGATTTATATTTCGATTGTGTTATTCTGTATATACTTACCATAATAATTATAAACTTTGATTCGGAAAATAAAAACTTCAAGAATTCTTAGCTTAAAAATATGCAAGTGGAGAATTCTTATAGAGAATTTCAACTAATAAAAGTCTAGGTGATGGGCTTTTTATTCTACTAATTCTTATTTTTGTGCTAAATTTGACTCTTATTTAATGAAAGTAGTTTCAAGAATACAGTTTGACCCAAGGGATTTTAGATTTCTTTTTTTAAGTAGGCTCCACACGTAGTGCGGACCCCACTTGAACTCATGACCCCAAGATCAAGACCTGAGCTGAAATCAAGAGTAGGAAGCTTAACCAACTGAGCCACCCAAGTGCCCCAAAAGATTTTGGATTTTTTTTTTACAAGATTATAAGGAACTGATCAATATTTCAGGTGTCATTGATTTGGAACATGTGATAATGAAGAGAGGAATGGGTTAAAGCTGCTTTGCTACTAAGAGAAGTTTCTCAACAAATAGCATTTCAAATCAACAGTATACAGTATTCAAGTGGCTCAACTGTACACAGCAAAGAACATTCCAATATTTTTAAATATTAATCACAGAAACAGTAATATATACATTTGAGTAGATTTGACAAGGAGTTATAAAAGATTATACTTTTCGATAGTGAAGCAAAACACAGTTGTTTGAGTAGGTTCTAAAGATTGGCACAGATTAAATAATAAATAGAAAATATACCTTATTTCTAATTTGTTGTGAGTTTCTGAGGAAGAATGTCCATCATCAGATGAATAGTGATAAATCTTACTAAATTTAAATTATGATCGTATAGTTTACTAACCATAAATATAAATGATAGTTGAAATAATTAAACAAAAATAAGATGCACAAAAATCTCTTTACAACAAAAATATAGAACTATACCACTGTGAATTAATGATCCATTAATATGTACATAGTGACAAAAATTGAAAAGAGAAAAATAAGACACTAGAAGTAATTTTTATTCTACTACATCAAATGACTAAGGAAAGAAGAAGAGATGAAAAAATGCCATTACTACTACCCAAATTTAATTCAATAAATTAAAATATAGGAAACAGACTCTTACTAATTTGATTTTTAACTGTAGAAACTGATGTCTGAATATAGAACAGATTCATAACACGCTGAAAGTATAATTCAAATTAGATCAAGTTTATTTCATTGGAAACTATTTTCAATAAATCTACTTATGAAATAATGAATTGGTTATAGGATTAATAGCAGAATATCCTTTTGACATATGCCAGAGATATTCCTGTATGCAAGTGTTTGTTTTTTTTTTTTTAACTTCCTAATCAAGATATAATTTAACATGTCTGTAATTGTTTGATGAAGGGGGCTTCAAGTACCATACTTATTAAAAGATAAGTCTTTTAGAAACACAAATTCTGTATTCTTAAGGAAAACATGATGATATAACTTAATTTAAATGAAAATTTACATTTTTGCTTTATTCATACAACATTGTCAAAAACAGTATTGTGTGTGTGCATATTCCAATGTTATAACAACAAAACAATGAGTTAGAATGGGATTATGTGTGCATGCATCCAAAAATTACAGTATTATTGATTCAATTTTAGATTTACTATAGTTAAAAGGTAAAATTAAATAATAAAAATTTCTATAGAAACTTATTCAACCTATTTGATTTTATTTTTTTAAAGATTTTATTTATTTATTTGAGAGAGAAAGAGAGAGAGCACAGAGGAGAGTGAGAGGGAGAAGCAGACTCCCTGCTGAACAGGGAGCCCATAACCCTGACATCATGACCTGAGCCTAAGGCAGACACTTAACTGACTAAGCCACCCTAGTGCCCCTCAACTTCTTTTAAACAAGGCGCTAGTTAATTATCATTTAATAGTGTCAACAGGAGTAAAACTTCCTACATGGCACTGATTGACAATATTCTGTGTTGAGAATATTCTGTATTTTTTAATGACATTTAGTGAATAAGATGGATGGTAACATTGTGTGCCTGATGTGTTTTGTGTATTTATTTATTTATTTATTTATTTATTTATTTATAAAGATTTTATTTGTCAGAGAGACAGAAAGAGAGAGCACAAGCAGGGGGAGCAGGGAGGGGGAAAAGGAGAAACAGGCTCCCCGCTGAGCAGGCACTTGATCCCAGGACCCTGGGATCATGACCTGAGCCAAAGGCAGATGCTTAACTGACTGAGCCCTATGCAGGCATCCCGTGTTTCATATATTTATATACTCTTTAATTTTATTCTCACGAAAACCTGGAGTTAATAATCCACCATTCACTTATGTGAAAACTGAGGTGAGGAGTAGGGATATAAAGTAATTCAGCTAGTCTGAAAAGGATGTGGAAATTTTGAATAGAAAAGTAAGTTGTGGAGAATGATAGGTGGTTTGTGGCAGTGGGTAGGATGACCATACTTCTCCAGCCAGCCAGGACAATCCTGGTTTCTACCTGTTGCATGAGGGTGATTATTAATCATGCCTCTCTCACTCTCAGATGTTTTTCAGTTTGGATGACAAATTATATGGTCACTGGAGCAATGAGAAACCATGACAGGCTTTTTAGAGTGATAATGACATGATGAGGGCTATACTCTAGAAAGATTAATCTGAAAGAAATGGATACGTGGGAATGAAGAGAAGAAAGACCTGAAGCAGAGAAACTGATTAGGTGTCTACTTTCATCATCTCAGGAAATGTACTGAAAATCTGAATTAGGACAGGGAAAATGGAAAGGAAATAATTGATATTGCAAACTGAATTGAGCAGTGTTGCAAATATAAAATAAATAGGATACAGATGCTAAATGCTTATTGTGAAGGAGAGTGAGGAATTAGCAGTGATTACAAGGTTTGGATCCTGAGTAACTGGGAATATGATGCCACTAACATGTGGAAGGCATTGTGATTGCATTCGTGGCCTAAGAGCATTTTTATTTATCTTTTTTTTTTTTTTTTGAGAAAGCTGCTTCAATTATTATGGATTCTCTGACTTAATGTTTCCCTGTAAATTATTGCACTTCAGATACTAAGATGACAGCTTATATTTGTCTGCAGAATTTCTAGCTATATAGGTCACTTTTATGTGTACAGTTGATTTTAAAAACTATATTAACATAGAAACTCATATTCTCTAATATTTTCACAATTGATTTTTCTTCTCTTTGTCTATATTATCTTGTACAGCACGCCCTGCTCCCTTAGCACAAACAGTAATTTTTTTATAAGTTGTTATGATGTCTCTCATATTTTCCCACACAATTTACGTTTGTAATGAGGTTAGAAGCCCTAGGTTACTATATCAAGTACTCAAAGTAAATGAGGCTGATATACTTTATATTACACTAAAAAATCAGGGAAATAATACTAACAGGTAAATATTAGTGATGTGCCAGGTTTATCAATAAAGTTTTAAAGTGGTTCTGAGAATAAAACATTATGTTTCTCTAAATAAAGTTATAAATATTTTATCTGGAAAGTTGATACCTGAAGAATACCATGTGTCTTAGAGAACACTGATGAGGTCAGTGAAAACCTAGAGGGGGTTATGAAGGGGACTAAAGACTTTTTAATGGAATCAATTGATTGACATTATTTATTTTTATTATTTTGGAATTCTCTATATATGTGTTTCCTTTGGGTTTGTAAAGACGTATCCCTAGCTCTACTTACATTTATCAATCACAATTAGGGCTTTTTTTCATGTTTTAAATTTGCTCTTTTACTACTTTAAATGCAATGATTTTGCATTTTGTATTTTACTATTGTTTAAGTCCAATATCTGCTCTCTTTGTGAGTCTGAATCTGCAGTTTTTATACCACTCTACTGAACATAAATTGGCATACCAAAAGCTTTGCATATTAATGTATGCCAGTGAAATGGCCACCACAATCTATGTCATAAACATATTCATCACCTCCAAAAGTTTCCTCCTTCTCTATTTACTTATTTGTTTCATTCTTTGTGATAAAAATGCTTAATAAAAAATGCTTAATATAAGATTTTCTACCCTTTTAGCAAATTGAAATTATACAATTCAATATTATTAACTATAGGCTCTACACTGTACGGTAAATCTCTAGGGCTTATTTATCTTGAATAAAGAAAACTTTGTACTTTAAGGCTTTGAATTTTAACTTATAAATGGGATAAAAAGTGATAGAAAGCAAAAGGATAGTGGATATTTTCTTGAAAAGAAGGTAAAGGGAGATGGAGGATTTTTAAAGAGAATATCAGCTAGAAAGCAAATATTTATAGCAGATTACAGTGAGACTTGAGCAAAAAAATCCTGTAAATAATTATGAGGGAATCCTGTGTTCAAGAAAAAAGACAAATTATGTGAAGAAACAGCTTATTCAAGATGTTAAGGGGTGTCATTATTTTATTTTATGTTTTTAAAGATTTTATTTATTTATTCGACAGAGATAGAGACAGTCAGCGAGAGAGGGAACACAAGCAGGGGGGTGGGAGAGGAAGAAGCAGGCTCATAGCAGAGGAGCCTGATGTGGGGCTCGATCCCATAACGCCGGGATCACGCCCTGAGCCGAAGGCAGACGCTTAACCGTTGTGCCACCCAGGCGCCCCAGGTGTCATTATTTTAGAACAACATAGCTATAAAAGGAATGGCCTGCAGTTAGATGAAATGGGTAGATGTAGTATCCAAAGAAAAGGTGTAAGTGCAGTGTTTATAAGCTAGTGTTTATATGTCTAGTCCATGCAGTGGGTAAAAATAGCTATACTACCACCACTATTATAACTACTGTTACTATTACTATCATGTACCAGGTTATGTGCTAGGCAATATACACAAGCTCTGCAATGTTCCTATATCATAGTAACATTAAGAGATAGCATCAATTTGTCCATTTTACAGATGAGGACACTGAGGTGTAGAAAGATTATACACCTTGCTGAAGTCCCATCCACTCATGGAAGTTTGGAAACTATTCTATGGCTGCAGACAATTAAGACTATGCCCCTAATGTGCACTATACTCAGAACCCACAGATTTTCTTAACCAATTCAATAGTTTAGACCTTGAATGCCAGAGATTTTCTAAAATATTAACAGTTGAATATTTCATAAATAGTTATTTGATCACATATAGCTTGATTATACTTCAAAAGGCCTGTGTTGATAAACCAATATGCAGTCTTTTATCTCCATGTCATCTCTGGATAATTAAAATTAATTATTTCCCAGCCTTCTATCAGGGCTGTATAAATATTGTATTGTAAATACATATACATATATATGTTATTTATTACAAATTTATTTATTACAACTTATATGTTGTAAATATATGTATTTGTGTATGTAAATAAATATATATATTTATATTTGTATTGTAAGTACATATATATGTTATAATATATATATTGTAAAGAAAACATGTATCATTTGATAATAACAAAATAATACTCTTTTAATTTTAACTTTAAAATAAAATGGATATTTTCTCACTGTATTTGTTTAAGAATGCTTAAGTTATAGACAGGTTCTTTTTTTAAAATTTCTTAACAATGAATGTTATTGGCCATTTTTCTCCTGTCTATCTTCTATGATTATTACTATGCCTTCTGATCTGTATTTTTTGTGTGGGAATCTTTAATAATTACCTAGACCTAAAAAGTTTTTTAAAAGTAGCACCTTTTAACTGAAAAGCATTTTAGGGGCACCTCGTGGTGCAGTCGGTTAAGTGTCCAACTCTTGCTTCGGGCTGAGGGTGATCTCAGGGTTGTGAGATCGAGCCTGTGTGGGGCTCTGCACTCAGTGAGGAGTTTGCTTAAGACTCTCTCTCCCTCTCCCTCTGTCCCTCCCCCCTCAAATAAATAAATGAATCTTTTAAAAAAGCATTTTAAATAATACTTTAGTAGACATTTACTAAGAAGTGAATAAACGAAACATACTTCAAAAGCTACTCAGTATGTGGCAAATACTTTCCTTTGTCTCTCCAGATCATCATTACGTGTCTCTGCCCTAAGCTGTGCCTCTTGAACCTGAGACTTTGGTGGATTACATCAATGAGCTTTCCAGCTGAGGTCAATGAATGGGTGGTATCAAAAGGCCATCTTGAAATGGAAAAGTCCAAACAAATTTAAGGTTCTATTTCCAGTTTGAGGGGTTTCCCTGACTAGCTGCATCCCTCTAAGTGAAGTCTCACCTTCTGCTATGCAGGCATCTCCCTATCATTGCTCTTTTTCATAGATCCAGTAACAATTTCCCATCTCACCTGCCCCTTCAAGCCCATAAGTGTTTATGAGTGGATGGTGATACAGGTGGTACTATGCGTTAGGCTTCACCTATACCATTTACATTAGTTTGTCAGGACTGCCGAACAAAGTACAACATACAAGATGGCTTAAACAACAAACATGTGTTGCCTCATTGTTCCAAGGCTTGAAGCCTGAGATCCATGGGATGTTACCCGACAGAACTCAGTTCTAAACCTGGTTTTGGCTGCTTCCCACTAGAAAATCAATACTCAAGAGACAAATGATGGTGGGAAAGGAGAAGTTGCTTTATTCAGGAGGCCAGCAATCTGGGAAGATGGTGGAACAACATCCCAAACACCGTCTCCACCAGATTAGGTGAAGCAGGAAGCTTCTAAAGAGAAAGGTGAGGAAATGGTGAGGGGGTTCTGTGTAGGACGAGCTGGTGCTCAGCAGTTAATCATCTGTCAGCATGATCCGAACAGACAGGCTAGCATCAGTGACGGCTATTTTTGATGTGGTCGGCTCTGGTCCTTTGTTCCTCAAGGCCAGTGGTTTGCAAAATCTCAAGGAAAGTAGGTTAGTTCTGCTACAGGGCTAAGGTCAGCAAGCAAGGAGTGCATAGCTTGAGATAAGTTAACCCTTAAGACCAGTGGCAGTGTTGTTACAAAGGTATCCACAGGATCTGTTCCTTCTGATGCTGTGACAGATCATATTTTCCATGATTCGAATGGTTTGCTAGCAATTGCTGCCGTTACCTTGCTTGTAGATACATCACCCCTAACTCTGCCTTCATGTTTACATGGTGATTTCCTGTATGTCTCTTTTTCGGTATCCAAGTTTACTCTTTTTAGAAGGACAGCAGTCATATTGGATTAAGGACCACATAATGACCGTCTTTTAACTTGATCACCTCTCTGAAGAACCTACCTCCAAATAAGGTCACATTCTGAGATACTAGGAGTTAAGACTCCAACATCTCTTTTTAGAGAATACATTTCAATCCAAAACATTGTTGGCTCAGCCTTGTAAACAATCCCCATATTAAGATCTCTTCAAACTACCCAATTTGAGAGTTCCACCTGATTTCCCGACTGACAGAGTTCTTAGCAGAAGAACATTAACAGCTACTCTCCAGTGTATGATATCTCATGTATTGAAGTATAATGATTGCCTATTTTCAGATCAGGAATGTCAAAAGAGTCTATTATTTCTTTCCTATGTGCAAATGCATGTTTAGAGCACAGTCATGTCAGTTACAGATACCCATGTATAAAAAATCAAGATTTATTCCCCTTGGTTTGAAATAAAATTGCTTTAGCAAATTTTACAAATTGCCATAACAAAATCATGGAATTTTTGAAGCAGACAAAAAATATGTTTTTAAGCCATGCTTCTATATATTTTTGTAAGTCAAAGATAAATAACTTCCATTTTTCAATTTTTTGCCTAATCATATACTCTTTGACTAATGTGAGGCATCTGTATGATATCAGTCTTAAAAATTCTCATACCTTTCTCATCAAATATTATGGAGACATTTGCTACAAAACACTAAAACAGATAACTGATCAATTAGCAAACATTAAGCAACTGCTGCGTTTTGTATAGTACAGTACTAGCAGTACTAATATTGCTAGCGCTATTAGTAGTCAAACAAATGTGAGGGGTGGGGATGCCAAGAGCTAGAATGGAACTTTTCCTGCATGATGAAAAATTGTTCCAGTTGAAGGAAAAATGGGATCACTTTTTCATAGAGTAGGAGTGGTGATGATACTGACAGAAATGTGTATGAAATAGAAATGGCAATGGTATCATTCTAATGTAAAAAAAAAAAGAAGGCAAAACAAAATGAGTCTGCTAAATGATTAGATACTCTTTTCCATTATCTTTTAGTAGTAAGGCGATTTGGGGTTATATATATGAATAATATACAATTATTCTTCCAAGACATTCCGTATCTTTAAAAAAGTGCTAAATTGGGGGTGCCTGGGTGGCTCAGTCAGTTAAGTGTCTGCCTTCTGCTCAGGTCATGATCTCAGGGTCCTGGGATCAAGCCCAGCATTGGGCTCCCTGCTCAGCAGGGAGCCTGCTTATCTCTCCCTTTGCCCTCCCCCATCTCATACTCTCTCTCTCAAATAAGTAAATAAAATCTTTAAAAAAATAAATGCTAAATTGATTTTTAATGTATATTTGGGAAAAATAAAAAAGAAGAATGAGGAAAAGAGTAATTAGCTTTCAGTTTTATTTTGCCAAGATCCTTAATGCTACTCATCTGTATCTGGAATCCTGACAAAAGGAGGGTTGTATGCATCCTAAATATTTACAGTGATAGTAGGAATGTCCTAATTCTTAGAAGATGCCAGGCATTATTCTGCCATTTCCTCTGCACACTTGTTTAAATGTCATGCTTCTGGAAAACAGGAAAATGAACATGTGTAAAAGCAGAGGGGAAATACTCCAGATAACAAGGCTGCATAGGAAGCAATGAGGGTCAGGAGTTCATGGAAATCATGGTTAAATCAGGAGAGACAGAGAAAACTGCACCCTTGCAGAAAAAGAGAAATATAACTTGAACGTTATGAATAAAAAGAGAAAAGAAATGAAAATAGGAAAAATGGAAAAGAAGAGAATTTATACATTAGCTTGAGAAAAATTCAATGGGAAGAATGAATTTCAGTGAACGAACTGGGTGTAAGGTGAGGATAATGATATTAAACCTGGGGAGCATGACATTTTATTGTCTAGTAACTCGAATCAGGAGTTGCTCTGATCTTATAATTGAGGTTGGCTGCATGTATGCCATGGAAGGGAGGAGCATAATTAATGAGAGAAACATTTACTAATTTAGGCAATGATCAGTCAGTAATCATAGAGATCACTATAAACTAGGCAATGAACCTAGATCTTAGTGGACATTCTCTGTAGCCAGCCGTGTCCTTTCCTTCATTGTCTCTCTAATACAGAACCATTGGTATTATATCTACTGGCCTCTATTTAGGAATTAGTTTTCTCAAAGGTACAGAATAAATCAATGAGGTTCCTCCATTTATGAGGTTAAAAATTACTGTGATCCTGGGGCGCCTGGGTGGCTCAGTTGGTTAAGCGACTGCCTTAAGCTCAGGTCATGAACCCAGGGTCCTGGGATTGAGCCCCGCATCTGGCTCCCTGCTCAGCTGGGAGCCTGCTTCTCCCTCTCCCTTTGCCTGCTGCTCCCCTGCTTGTGCTCACATGCTCTCTCTCTGTGTCAAATAAATAAATAAAATCTTTAAAAAGATTACTATGATTGTCAAATCTATATGCTGGTGATTCATTATTAATAAATATATACATACACACACACACACAATCTATAAATAGGCTCTGGGAAATCTCTGATACAACAGAAGGACCTATAAACCTTTGAAATCAAATCAATCTTAAGCCCCCCTGCCCCTTTTCTCACCCATGGAAACAAAACAGAACAAAACAAAGTAACAAGCATTGATCCAGCTGGTAAACCTGTACTTCTGCCTCAGAGAGACAACTTGTAACTATCAATATGGAGGGTGGAAAAATCACTTTTTGGATCAAGACAGACTTAGATATGAATCCCAATTTTAATCCTTTCTAGATACAATACATTATTATTGTTATTATTATTATTATTATTATTATTATTATTATTCTTTTTGAGTATAGTTGACACACAATGTTACATTAGTCTCAGGTGTACAGCATAGTGATTCAACAAGTTTACACATTGTGCTTTGCTCACCACAGTGTAGCTACCATCTGTCTCCTTACATCACTATTAAAATATCTTTAACTATATTCCATATTTTGTGTCTTTTATTCCTGTGACCTATTCATACCACAACTGGAAACTGTATCTTTCACTCCTCTCCACCTATTTTGCCCAACCACTTCCTCTCCAGCAGCCATCAGTTTGCTCTCTGTATTTATAGTTCTGATTCTGCTTTTTGCTTGTTTTTTCATTTGTTTGTTTTGGTGGTGGTTTTAGATTACACTTATGAGTGAAATCATATGGTATTTGTCTTTCTCAGTCTGACTTATTTCACTTAGCATAATACCCTCTAGGCCCATCCATGTTGTCTCAAATGGTACAATCTCATCCTTTTTTATGGTGGCATAATATTCCTGTGTGTGGGTTGTGGGGGTGGGGTGTGGGGGTGGGGGTGTGTGTACATGCTACATCTTTTTAAAAAAATATTTTATTTATTTGTCAGAGAGAGAAAGAGAGAGAGCGCACACAAGCAGGGGGAGCTGCAGACAGAGGGGAGGGAGAAGCAGGATCCCCACTGAGCAAGGAGTCTGACTTGGAACTCGATCCCAGGACCCTGGGATCATGACCTGAGCCGAAGGAAGATGCTTAACCAACTGAGCCACCCAGGTGTCCCCATGCCACATCTTTCTTATTCATTTATCTATTGATGGACACAGGTTACTTCCATATCTTGGTGATTGTAAATAATGCTGCAATAATCATAGGGGTACCTATGTCTTTTCAGGTTAGTGTTTTCATTTCCTTTGGGTAAATACCCAAGAGTGGAATTGTTGGATCATCTGATAGTACTCTTTTTTAATTTTCTGAGAAACCCTCAAACTGTTTTCCACAGTGGCTCTACCAATTGACATTCCCATCGATTGTATATGAGGGTTCCTTTTTCTTTAACGTAATAGTTTTCTCTCCTTAGATAGGGATAAATTTGAGGATGAACTTTTTAAAATTATGGGTAAAAGATATAACAAAAAATTTACCATCGTAAGTATTTTTAAATGTACAGTTCAGCAGTGTTAACTATATTCACATGGTTGTATGACAGATCTCTAAAACATTTTCATTGGAAAACTGAAACTCTAAACTCATTCGACAGTACGTCCCCATTTCCCCATCACCCAGACCACTGGCAACAACCATTCTACATTGTGTTTCTAAAGTTTGACTACTTTGGATACCTCACATAGGTGGAATCATCTTGTGTTTGTTTCTGTGTGACTAGCTTAGTTCACTTAGCATACTGTCCTCAAGGTTCATCCATGAAGTAAGATGTGACAGGATTTCCTTCAATTTTAAGGCTGAAAATATTCCCTGTATGTATATACCACATTTTTTAATCCATGAATTCATTGATATTTGAGTTGCTTCTATTTCTTGATTATTGTGAGTAATCTTGCAGTGAACATCCATGATAAGTACCTCTTAAAGATCTTGTTTTCAATTATGTTGTGTATATACCTCAATGTGGAATTGCTAAATGATATGGTGATTCCATTTTTAGTTTGTTGAGGGACCTCAGTTGTTTTCCAGAGCAACCATTCCATTTTACATTCCCGCTGACAGTGTACAAGGGCTCCAGCAAGGGACTCAATTTTTTTTACATCCTTGCAAACACTTCTTTTCTGGGTTTTATTTTTATTTGTGTTGGTATTTTTGGTAGTGGCTATCTTAACAGGTGTGATGTGATGTCTCATTGTAGTATGTATTACATTTCTGTAATGGTTAATGATGTTGAACATCTTTTCATGTGTTTGTTGTCCATATGAATATCTTTTTGGAGAAATATCTATTCAAATCCTTTGCCCGTTTTTTAATAGAGTTGTTTTGTTTTTTGTTGTTGAACAGTAGGAGTTACTTACACCTTCTAGATATTGAGCCCTCATCAGATACATGATTTTCAGATACTGTCTCTCATTTTATAAATCTTTTCATTCAGTTGATTATTTTCTTTCTTATGTGTAAGTTTTAAGTTTGATGTACTTTCATTTGTCAATTTTTGCTTTTGTTGTCTGTGTTTTTTTTTTTTTTTTTTTTTATCATTTCCAATAAATCATTGCCAACTCCAGTGCCACGAAGCTTTTCCCTTATGTTTTCTCCTAGGAGATTTTGTAGACTTACATTGAGGTTTTTAATCCACTTTCATTTAACTTTTATATATGGTATAAAATAAGAGTTTAACTTAACTTTTCTTTTTTTTTTTTTGTTTTTTTTTGTTTTGTTTTGTTTTTTTGCTTGAGGATATCCAGTTTCCTTGTTTTTCTTGTTTTCTCAATACTGTTTGTTGAAGCGACTGCCCTTTTCCAATGTGTGATCTTTGAACCCTTGTTGATGATCATTTGACCATTCAGGTAGAGTTTATTTCTGGGCTTTCTATGGCATTCCATTGATCTATAGAGTCTGTCTTTGTGCCAGTACCACCTTGTTTTGATTATTATAGCTTTGTAATATGTTTTGAAATCAGGGTCTGTGAGGCCTCCAACTTTGTTCTTCTTTTTCAAGATTGTTTTGGCTATTCCGTGTCCTTTGAAATTCTGTATTAATCTTAGGATTTTTTTCTATTTCTGAAAAAAAAATTCCATTGGGATTTTGATAAGGATTGTACTGAATCTATAGATCTTCTTGGGTAGTAGAGGCATCTTAACAAAATTAAGTCTCCAATTTACATAGGATATATTTTATTTATTTTTATATCTTTTAACTTCTTTCATCAATTGTTCATAGTTTTCACTACACAAATCTTTTGCCTCCTTGGTTACATTTATTCTTAAATATTTTATTGTTTTTGGTGATATTGCAAATGGGTTGTTTCATAATTTCTTCTCAGATTATTTATTGTTATTATATAGAAACACAGATTGTTTTTGCATATTGATTTTGTATCCTGCAACTTTTCTGTATTTATCTCTTAGTTCTAAGAATTCGTGTGTGGGGGATATAGGATTTTACATGTATAAGATTATATCATTTGCAAATGGAGATATTTTTACTTTTTCTTTCCAATTTGGATGCTTTTTATTTCTTTTCTTGACTAATTGTTCTGACTAGAACTCTCAGTACTATGTTAAATGAAAGTGGCAAGATTGGGCATCTTCACCTTGTTCTTGATCTTAAAGAAGAATTTTCAGTCTTTAACCATTGAGTATGGTATTACCTATGAACTTTTCACGTATGGCCTTTATTACACTGCTATAGTTTTCATCTACCCTAGTTTCAGGAGAGTTTTTATTACAAAAGAGTGTTGAATTTTGTCAAATGTTTTTCTTACATCAGTTAGGATGACAAGATGATTTTTGTCCTTTATTCTGTTAATATGGTATACTACATTAGTTGATTTTTATGTGTTAACCCATCCTCATATTCCAGGAATAAATCCTACTTAGTCATGATGTATAACCCTTTATTGTACTATTGGTGTATTTTTTTCTTATAGCCACGTCTCACCTGAAATATGGCAACAGCCTTCTAACAGTTTTCTCTGTATGCAGTTATGTTCTCTTAAAGACAAGTCTTCACTTAACCATCAGAGAATTATTTTAAGATGTTAACCAAATTTCCCTTCCCAAAACCTTTCAATGACTTCCCATCAATATCAATACCAAGGGACGCCTGGGTGGCTCAGTCAATTAAGTGTCTGCCTTCAGCTTAGGTCATGATCCCAGGGCCCTGGGATTGAGTCCCACATCAGGCTCTGTGCTCAGCGGGGAGTCTGCTTCTCCCTTTGCCCCTCCCCCGGACTTCTTCACTGTCTCTCTCAAATAAATAAATAAAATCTTAAAAAAAAATCAGAACCAAATATAATAATAATGGGTCACAAGCCTCTACATAGTTGGCCCACCTGCCTCTCTGAGCTTAATCCAATCCTGCCATACTAGCTTTCCTTAGCACTTTTTTTTTGTCCTTGTTATTCCTTCTACATGGAAAACTTCCTCCAAATATTTGTAGGACTCTTTTATTCCTCTTTACTAAGATTCAAATATTTATTTTATTTGGAAGGCTACTTTGGACATTCTATCTGAAGTGTATCATCTACTTCCCTTTATGCTTATATCAACTATTTTTCACAATTCTTATAACTATAGCATATTATATTATATTATATTATATTATATTATATTATATTATAATAAAAGGATTTTTAGATTGTTTCTCTCCTAATATAAAACAAACTTCCTAAAATGAGTATTCTCTTTTTTCTTTCGTCATTGCTGCATCCCTAGTGCCTACTATAGCACCTGACCCAAAGAGATGTTCAAAATATATTTCTGTAAAACTTAGAGTAATAAATCAAATAATAAAATCCCTCCTTTACATTTCATATCAAACTATTTCTCTAAAATCCACAGTTTCCTTATTTTAGTTTCACTTGTGTGACAATGAGTCAATCTAATTCATGTGTATATTTTAGCTTGCTATAACTGTAAATGTAACTTAGAAGCAAACTAAAATATTTTCTTTCATATTTGGAAATAGATTTGAAACATGGTTGGAGTTGAATTGCTATCCAGTCATCTGTCTTTGTCAAAGTATGTTATTAAAATGTTAAGGTTGGAGCAAATGTAACGAACATTTGTTGGAAAAAATATGAACTTCTGTAATAGGTGAAGTGGAGCATGTTGAGAATCCCCAGCTCAGCCTTAATTAGGATTGATTAAATGTTAAAATGATAATGAAACAAGGGAACTGGAACTATTAATTGAACACAGAGATAGGTAATAAGGCAGGTTGTCTGTGAACTCAAACTGAGGAAGGAGCTCTGTGAAGTCACCTAAGATTATTCTAGGACATGCATAGTATAGCTAAGTGAACCTTGTCACTTGCCTAGTAAGTGTAGAAAACAGTGAGCCAGTACTAGGGCCTGATTTGAAGTAAAAATAAATAAATAACCAAACAAAACATTGAATTACGCATGCACTGAGTTGTTGCTTACGTCTAAGGCATCTGATTACTTTAATGCTGTTTCATAAATTCTCTTTACTAGTTTGTCTTGGTATTTTATGCTCAATAGTAAACATAGCAAATAGAACATATTAATCTTCAAGACTCATTTTAAAATGTGTTATTTCTTTTTCTTCATAGCTTTTAATTTCTTTCTTACATTTCATTGGCAATTTATTCAGTATAAAATGTCCTCATAGAACTATTTTCAATAATTTAAACAACATTCTGTAAAATAAATAATAATAAAGAACTCTTTTGCCTAAGGTTTTATGAAACAATTTACTAACATTGTATTACTATTCCTAATTGATATGCACCATTGAGGATAATTTAAGTACAATTGTTTTCATGTATAACACCTATATTGTATTCATTCTAAATTTCTATTTTTATAAAAATTACATTAGCTTGATCTCTATTTTTAGATAAAATAACTGTAATCTATATATAGTATTTAAGTCCTGTCGTACAATATTTATTCTATTTGTCACACATTTTCTTCTATTACTAGATTATACATTTTGAAAATATCTCAAATACTGTCTGTTGATTGTTGCTTTCATTAAGCAAGATACATCTCATCATTTTTTTTTAACTGACAAGAAGGAATACTACATTGATAGAAATTAAAGTTTTCCAATTTCCCTACTGCTTTTAAGCAAAACCGTTCAACAAATACAATAAATTCAACCGATAAATCACTAGTGATTACATGGCTGGCATATCACTCAACCTAAACATTACTGTTTAATTATTTGAAATAAGCATATGAACATCCTGTATGTTATAGTAATATTTTGTATATCAGTCTGAAAACTTGGGCATACATTTTCTTAATTTTTTGGAATCTTATAAGTTGTGTCCTTAACAAAATAATGGTAAAGGGGAACTGAATATATATCCATGTAAGACTAACAAGTATTTTTTTTGCCAGTGGTTTTCATCTGAGTTTAGTTTAAAAGTTCTGTACTTCAGTCTGAGTTTGAAGCATATATACTTGAGTTACCCTGGTTTATATCCTTCTCTCCCACATTTACCAAGGATAAATATAGACTAAGAATCAATAAAATACTTTACAGGGTAAGATAAGACAGCTAAGACAATGTCAGGAACTTGAAAATAAGAATCAATCTGCATATTGCTTACTTTCAGATGATAAGTTTTCTACCCACTATTCCTAGAAACTGACATACCATTTTTTTTATTCCTAAACTACCCAAAGAATGTTAAATAAACATTTATTAGATAAATAGGCATAATTAAAATTCTAGTGATCTTAAGACACTAATTGATAAAATAAACATTGTAAGTTATTATAACAAAATATAATATTCTTGAAATAAATTACTAAATGATGATGCTAATATTCTTATTAACAAGGTAAAATAATATTTTAGGAAATGTTGAATTCAGTGGGAAAATATCCAGACTTTCATTCTTTGAGCAGCTATTTATTGGGCTTCTCCCACCTGCCAGTTTGTGTCTAGGAGATGAAGATACAGATGTGAGCAATAAAAGAAGGCCAAACTCTCATTTAGGGATAGACAACAAACACAGAAAAAGTAAATACACATGTTTATAGATGGTGTATTTATTGTGAGCCAGAAATTCACATCACATTATTGATATCAAATTTATAAATCCTAGTTTTTTAATGGATATCAAATTTATAAATCCTAGTTTTTTCCTCCTAAGGTAATCACTATGTAGTAATTGGAGAGAGGAATTTAAAAAGAAACAGATACAACAACAACAAAAAACTTTGAATAAAGTCAGAATGGACATCATGAAAGACATCTACATCTACCAAAATGGTCTAAAGGAAGTGTCATGAACAGTTTGCAAATAAGATAAAGTTCTGTGAAAGAAGTAACATTCAATTACTCTTGAAGAATAGGTAGATTTTGAAAAAGTTAAAAGGTCTAGTAAGTGAATGTGTTGTCAAATATATTAACACATTTATTCAATAAGTATATATTGAGCACTTATACTAAAGGCAGCTCTCGGGGCGCCTGGGTGGCACAGTGGTTAAGCATCTGCCTTCGGCTCAGGGCGTGGTCCCGGCGTTATGGGATCGAGCCCCGCATCAGGCTCCTCCGCTGTGAGCCTGCTTCTTCCTCTCCCACTCCCCCTGCTTGTGTTCCCTCCCTCGCTGGCTGTCTCTGTCTCTGTCGAATAAATAAATAAAATTAAAAAAAAAAAAAAAGGCAGCTCTCTGCACACAGAATACAGGTATGAACAAGTTGGGTTTTACACTCAATGAGCTAACATTCAAGCAGAAGAAAACATAATATTGAAGAATGAGTAAATAAATGAATGAATGAATGATCTATTCTCAAACATTAATGTATCCTATGAAGAACAAATAGCAGTATAATTGTTAAAAGTTGGTAGTGTGGAGTATTGGTAGGCAGAAAAAGGCCACTCCATGGATCTAAATGTTAAGGCCTCAGCCACAGGGAAATCTGGGAGAACAGAATTTGGGAAGTGGGAGCACTGAGTATGGAGATACTAAAATGGATATAAGTGTCACATGTTCGAAGAGCAAGATTGCTACAATGATTGGAACTTGGTGAAGATAAGGACAGGGGTAAAGTCTGACATCAAGGATGTGAGTGCCAATGGTGAAGGGACCTATGAACAATGGTTAGTAATTTAAGCAAAGAATAGAAATAATGTGACATATATATTTTTAAAAAATAACTGTAGAAAATACATTTTACATATTTTATGTGTAGAAAATATATTTTAAAGGAGGTAAGAGAATAAGAGATCAGTTAGGCAACCAGACAATGGGAGATGATAGATGATATCTAACATAGATGAAGGTAGGTGGGACTGTGGTGTGTACCAGTGACAAAATAAACTTACAAAGTTCAGTAAAACTTGTGCTGTCCAATTTTAATATAATTTTAATAGCGGTATTAAGGCAAAACCAGTTTTTACTTAATTTAGTAGACAGTAGTAACTCTCAAAGTTTGTTGTTGTTGTTATTGGTGTGGTGGTTCTATTTTGTTTCTTCTTCAATACGTTAACTCTTGATTTTTCAAAGAAAGTTTTCATGTGAAGCTTTATTAATACCTTGTTGAAATTAAATTGTATGAAGTCTGTACAGTTCTTTAGAAACTTCACCAGGTGATTGCTATTTTCCCTGACTTGTTCTTAGTTTACACATGATTTTCGCTTTTTTTTTGGGTGGGGGTGTCATCTCTCTTACTATCTTTATGATAACTACTATCTTTTTATTTGAGCTACATGATTCAGGGGTCAGAGTCATATGCCTTACTAAACATCTGCAACTAAATAATTCACAGGTATCTAAAACACAACATGTCCCAAATCAAATTCATCTATCTCACTGAAATCTTCTCTTTTTATTATCCTTTTCTTATTGAATGGCACCTCCATTCATCAGAGTTAAAGCACAAAACCTGGTTGCTTACCTTTTGAGTTCCTCATATCCTAACTTAGATGTCACTTTCTTCAGAAAGAATTCCTAATTCCACTCTTTGCGGTCTTTTTTTTTTTTCTCTTTGCAGTCTTAATTAGGCTATTATTTTATCCTTCCCCTTCTAGCCAACCCTCAATGTGCACATTGTTACTCCCCTATTAAAGGTCATCATTTAGGAATTTGAAAACTCTCAAATTCTGGACTTAGAGAATTAAGCATATTAAGTATTGATTCTATACTGTGAGCCAGGTATGGGCTAAGATTAGAAATTCCATAATGAAATCTTTCATGGAGCTTTGCATATGAAACAGGATACATGCTTAAACATGTAATTTCATGTAATGTAGTAAAAACAGTAATTTTGAAGAAATTAAAGATGCAGTTGACCATCATATTGGGATGCCTGATGAAAACTGCAAAGAGAAAAAAAAAAAAAAAGACTGTCAAGAGTGGAATTAGGAATTCTTCTGAAGAAAGTGACATCTAAGTTGAGATACAAAGAACTCAAAAAGTTAAGCAACAAGGTTTTGAGGTTTTAACTCTGATGAATGGAGGTACCGTTCAATAAGAAAAGGATCATAAAAAGAGAAGATTTTCAGTGAAATAGATGAATTTGATTTGGGACAGGTTGTGTTTTAGTTACCTGTGTATTTAATTGCAAATGTTTAGTAAGGCATATGACTCTGAGTCCTGAATCAGGTCAACAAAATGTAGAGGGTTGTGGAAGGCGTGGAGAAATCCCAGAGGATATGTAGGATAATTTAAAAGAATAGGATTTGATTCCTGAGAAACAACATTTCAGGAGGACAGAGGAGGAGGAGTCATAAGGACGAAAGAATGGGGGGAAGGAGATAGGGAGTGATGGAAAGAAGGAAAAATAAAGGATAGGACATGAGAAGGAAAACAAAAAGAGACAAAACTGAAAATAATAAGGCAATTTGTTTAAAACAGGAGGGTGTACACAGAAGCCAAATAAAGACTAGGTTTCAATGCAGGAGTGGTCAACAGAGTTGAATGATTCTGAGAGCTCAGGACAGAAAAAACATCCTTGAGATTGAAAAAGGGATTATTTTGGCGACAACTGGGCGGCTCAGTCATTAAGCGTTAAGCGTCTGCCTTTGGCTCAGGTCAGGATGCCAGCATTCTGGGATCAGCCTGCATGGGGCTCCTCCGCATTGGGCTCTCCTCTGGCTCCCTGCTCAGCAGGAAGCCTGCTTCTCCCTCTCCCACTCCCCCTGCTTGTGTTCCCTCTCTCTCTGCCTCTCTCTCTGTCAAATAAATAAATCTTTAAAAAAAAAAAGAAAAGAAAAGAAAAGAAAAGAAAAGGATTATTTTGGTCCTGACCAGAGCATTTCCAAGGACTATATGGAGCAGACACATTAAAGATGGCAGCATTAAGTGGAAGAGGAGAAAAAGATATAATAATTGAATACAACTTTTAAAAAAGAAACTATTCTTGTTTCATTTGATTCTCTTCTATGACCCTTATGTACCCCATGCTTTTCTGGACTAGATTATTTTATAAACCGTAAAACAACCCACCCCATTCTTTTCATGCTCCCTCTCCTTTTGCACTTTCCCCCTCTTCCTGGAATACCTTTTCCTCACCTGTGAAGCAATCCCTTGTTTCTCCAAATGTAAGTGGTTGTCCCCTAACTCTTTTTATCATACCTCAGCAAAACAATTTTGAAATACTGAGGGTTTTGGAGATACGCCATTGTGGTAAAGTGGAAAGATTTTCTGAATTATACTTGGGTTACTTCTAGTGTGTTTGACTAACTTGATCTTCAATAATGGACACATTGATTTACTTCTCTGCAGCCAATTGTAAATTGGTGATTATATAATAAATTCAGAGTGTCGTAGAGAGTTTTAAAAGAAATAACAAATTTAAAGGCCCTAGCAATGTTTGATACAAAGTATTTTCTCATTTAATGCTAGTTTTCTTCCCCATAAATTTTCGTAGCACTGTAGATGAAATTCCTGAGACATTTATGAAGTAGTTAGTTTTCATTATAACAATTTAAGACTAGTATGAGTCTGGGAGGGAAACGGGGATTTGACAAAACTAGATCAGCTCACTAGCTTCAAAAAACAAGGATGCTTAAATGCTGTCATTGAGCCATTTTGTCAGGTCACAGTAGTCAAAGGAGCAAGTCATTCACCATCAATTTTAGGTAGATAGTGTAAGGTAACATGCATTTAACTAGCTGTTGCTGAGTCAGGTTGGTAGAATATGGAAATAGAGAACATAGGCAGACAATACTTGGAAATCTGTAGATCAGGCATTTTATATCTGGGAGCAATATCCATGGACAATACCAACCAATCCTTCTGAATGAGTTTTAAAGGCAGAACTTTAGTCCCTTGTAGAAATGTATGTAAGGCTCACACTGGACTGGGGTGATTCTAGGGACATTGCCTTATCTTAATACTTGCCACATTGTAGTGTAATGGGTTGGATGGATCTTGTTTATGTTACTATATATATTATTTTTTGTATCTCTAACTCCTAGCATAGAAGTAGAAAACTTATTTCTGTTTGTTGAATGGATAATTGAAGGGATACTTGGAAATTACCACTAGAGAAGAGGCTTGGTTCTTATTTTGGAAAAAAGTTGGTAGGTAGAAATGAAATCCTTAACTGGAACATCGTGACTCATTCAAAGGCTAGAATAGAAGCCAAATAATTAGCTCTAGAATAATGTATCTAGGTCAGAATGATAGAAACTTGGTTCAGGTCAATACAGTGTTACTTTACTTTACTCACTTAACCTAAACTTATTTTAGGATAGACAGAAAGAGGATGAGATTTATTTTATTTAATTCCAGATAAATATTAAAACTAGGAAATAAATAAGTCTATATCTGACGAGATCAGTGATATTATTCATGTAGGAAGCTAGAGATGTCAGCTAATGTGTAACTAAGGTGTTGTGAGGGATTATTAACGTATATATAACTATTTCAAAATCAACTCAGTTGCTGTTAATTATTAATTCGTTTAAGCTACTTATGTGCTGTAACAGACTAAGAAGCCTCAAATCTCAGAGACCTGAAACACATTTCAAATCCTAGTGGCCTTAAATAACCAAGGTTTATTTCTTCCTCATGTTTTGTGCCCATCATGGATCAGTGTATATTAATCAGGGTTCTCCAGAGAAACAGAACCAATAGGATTTAGATAGATGGATCAATAGATCAATAGATAGATTGATAGATAATTTATTATAGGAATTGGATCACACAATTATGGAGATTAAGAAGTCTTATGATCTGCTATCTACAAGGTAGAAAACCAGGAAAGCTTCTGGTGTAATTTAGTTTGAGTGCAAAAGTCTGAGAATTGGAATGTTGTGGGGAGGGCAATGGTGTAAGTCCTGGTCTGAGTTCAAAAGCGGGATGGGCAGAAGATAAGATATCCCAGCTCAAGCAGAGAGTGAATTTGCCCTTCCTCCTTCGTTTTGGTCTATCAATGCCATCAGTAAATTGGGTGATGCCCATGCACATTGGTAAGGGAGATCTTCTTTGCTGAGTCTACCAATTCAAATGCTAATCTCTTCTGGAAATACCTTCACATACACACACCCAGAAATAATGCTTTGCCGGTTATTAGGGCATCCTTTGCCCCAGTCAATTTGACACATAAAAGTAACCATCACAGTCAGCAAATGCTTCTCAGTTCATAGTCGTCCTTTAGGAATCCAGGCTAACTGAGCAGCCACTTATCTCAGATGTTGCCAATTTCTTTGACAGAGAAAAAGGAGCTCTGCAGGATTTTGCTAAATTCTCAGTCCAGAAGTGACATGTGTCACTTCTACTCATAATCCTTTGTACAGAAGTGGTCACATGGCTCCATTTAACCATTGGAGACCACAAAGTATGATTCAGACACATTCACAGGAGGGATGTTGGGATTATGCAGTGAGCAGCATTAATGAATGCAAAAGAAGTATATTGTAAAATCCGAATCTGTTACATAGACTGTTTTCAAGTTTCTTTTTTGACAGTGTTTGTTTAAATTCACATAATTTCCATATAATGTTAATAAACAACAGAAATAGACATTAATGGACTGAGACATCAAGAAAAGTAACATACACACACACACACATCCCCATTTGGTCCCTAGCATATTTCCTCCCAGATAATATTAGTACTATTCTTGGGAATGAACTGAGACAGCTGCTTTGGCTCATATGCTCTGGAAAGATCTTACATACCGGGAGGTCTTAAAAGAACAAGAAAGGGGTGCCTGGGTGGCTCAGTTGGTTAAGCGACTGCCTTCGGCTCAGGTCATGATCCTGGAGTCCCAGGATTGAGTCCCTCATCAGTCTCCCTGCTGAGCAGGGGGACTGCTTCTCCCTCTGACCCTTCCCCCCTCATGCTCTCTCTCTCTCTGTCTCAAATAAATAAACAAAATCTTAAAAAAAAAAAAAAAAGAACAAGAAAAATCAGCAGCAATTGTTCATTTCACCAAACTCTTTACTTCTCTTTCAGAATTCATCACTTTTTACATGTGGCATTTTACTGATTCTTACCTGTGATATTTTTTATATGCTTCTAATATTTTTGATTTTTATCTTAATTATATCTTACAATTTTAGTTATGGCATTATTAATTTATATATTATTATTATTAATATATAATATATTTATATTGTGTATTGCACACACACACACACACACACACACACAGATGCTAGACCTTAAGATATAGATCCTTTTCCATTCTTTCTCATTGTTGTGCCTAATGTCTAGAAAGTAGCTGTTTGGGTAAAATTACTTTTCCATCTGGCCAAATATACACATTATCTATACTCCTAATAGTATATTTCCTTACATATTATAATCTTTCTGAACTGGAGACTTACAGCCATATTCTCACTATTTTTTACCCTCCACTCTCAAAGAACAATAGAACATATGTTGCTGTGTGTGCTCCTTTTGAAATTTGAAAAGGTAATTATTTGGACACTCCTAAAATATTCAGAAGTTTAAATAAAATACTGAAGGAAGCTAATCCAGTGACATACAGATTCTAAGAGACAGTTAACATAAATTTTGAAAATGTTGAAATGCAAATAGTTTATTACAAAAGTTTTATAAGTCTAACTCCCATACCATATTCGTTTTAATTTATTTGCACGACACTTTAAATCCAACAATAAACATTAAACATTGCAATCATAAATTCTTTATCAGCATGTATTTAAATCATTATTTTGAAACACAGAACTCTAGGGTTCACACTGCTTTACTCGTTCTCATATGTAATACTAACATTGGCCAATAGATGCCCTAAGAGATCTCTTAAACACAGGAACTCAAAGAATTAAAATCATGTATTTGAGAATCAGTGCTTCTTATGCTTTATTTTCATAGTTCAATTTTCATTACACTTGTAAAATGGTACAATATTTTTAGATCCTAGAGTCTTAAGATTACTAAGTTCTAAATTACCTGCCCCAAACACTGATTATTAAAATAATAGAGGAAAGAAAAGGAAACTTTTCCAGAATTGCTTTTAAAACTACAGTGAAGGCAGTGATACATCTGATCCACTTAGATTAATGATTTCTAATTTCAATAAATACAGCCAGCACTATAGTATATAATATAACTCTCTGGTTAATTTAATCATAGGAGATTAGGTTGAGTTGTAAAGCATTTGCTCAGATGAATTAACTGATACATTCGGATTTTTCAGATTTTACTGCAATTTCTGTTATTTTCTATAGCATAGCTATTAGCAGAGTGTGCACTGAGTTGATTAATGCAAGGTATTTTAATTATAGTTCTCTACATCTAGGTATTTTTAACATTGAAGTTTATTCATAAGAAAAAGATTACTTAGATTATTTATTGTATAAATCTGGGAAAATGGAACTCTGTTGTTTTCTCTCTACCTTTAGTTTATTTAAAAAAATATATTCCCAGATTTTTTTTCCTATTAATCTGATTATTTAAATCTGGGCTTATGTCCAGATCTGCCATCTTCCTAATGAGGCCATCCCAAATTGTATAGACAAGTGGCAATAGAAAAACAAATTTTTTTTTAAGATTTTATTTATTTATTTGATAGAGAGACAGTCAGTGAGAGAGGGAACACAGCAGGGGGAGTGTAAGAGGAAGAAGCAGGCTCCTAGCGGAGGAGCCTGATGTGGGGCTCGATCCCAGAACGCCGGGATCACGCCCTGAGCCGAAGGCAGACACTTAATGACTGTGCCACCCAGGCGCCCCAGAAAAACAAATTTTAATTTATTCAATTATATTTACTTTAAAAATATTTTCTTAATTCTTCATTTCGTCTCATCCTCTCTTTTATAGAGCAACATATTTTAGCCCCATCCTTATGAGCCTGAGAATTCTGTGCATGGACATATTGGTAGATGACAGTTCTTATAGAAAAGTTATTCCCATTATTTTCAGACTAGGACAGAAAAAGTAAATATTCTTTACAAGCCAAAATAAGAAAGGGAAAATACAGCTCTGGGGGAAATTCATAGTGGTATCACGTGGAAGTCAGAGAGTATGTCTAAAAAGAGCTATTAGATGAGGAATATAAAAGTACATGAAAACCTGAAAACTAGAGTAGATAACACAAACGTGAGTCTGGTAGGTCTATTATTTTTCATTTCCCTCGATATGCTTATGTAAAGAGGCAGCTTTATTTTTTCCCTTCTCTGTAGAATATAAAACTTACCAAGTTAAGGATCCATGTTTATCATAAGATAAACATATATTAGGTTTACAGGTCTTTCCACACTTAGCAGCCACAGTACATACCATTCATTGTAGTCTACAGTGGTCCTTTGAATGGCTCATTAGTACTTACTTCTGAATTCAAATTCAGAATTTGATTTGACTCAAACTATTAATGATAATTATTGATGATAATAAGCCTCAGATTATTGATGATAATGAACAAATCTAGTCCTTAAATTCCTACCTAGATTGTTCTGTTAAATGCTATAGATTTTAGCTTTTGAGCTAGGTGGCATTTCTTGAAAAATGTTCCATTCTTTCTGTCTTTAATATTACCTCAATACAGACTAATATCAACCAATTTTTTGAACCTATAACTTTCATTCATATTGTATATTTGCCAAGGTTCTTGTGGAATATGAAAATCCCATTTACATAGGAATTAAAAGAGTTCATCTGTGCATTGATGTGAGAATTCGAGGTATACAATAGAGTTATATCCAAGTTTTAACATGATATTTCTGAAAAATGACCTCAATCCTTTATTAAATGTACCATTTTGATGGTAGGCTCATGATTAAAAATTGTAAACATGGTCTTAGTGTGTCTTCTGTGTGTTAAATACTAATGAGAAAAGAACTTTCATATTATTCATCATAAATATAACATTCTCTTATGTGAAACCAACACAATGCCTGCACTATAATAGACAATGGAGACAAAAATAAACATAATATAAATTTGCAATATATATTGAAATTCTTAAAAATTAAGCTAATATAATCTCATGAAAGCATGTAGTTGATTGCAAATACCACTTAGGTCAAAAATTGTGTGTGTGTGTGTGTGTGTAACTCAATAGTGTTCTTCAGTCTGTAACTTTATATATTAGATTGAGGTTTTGATTCTTATATCTTAAAGCTTATGTACATATTTTAAAGAAAATATATTTGAGAATCCTCTTCAGTGCATGTCCCCCCACATACACATAAAGTACATTTAATATGGAAATTCTATATTAGCTAAGATTTGTAGTTATAAACATATTGTATCAACACTCCATTCAATAATACAATAATGTATTTAAATGTCCTATTACACAACAGACATTAACACTAATAAACATTTTATTACTAGAATGTTAAAATGAAAGATAGGTAAAGAGAAAAGGTCATAAGAGAGTAAAGCTTAGAAAGAAGTAAGGGAAGGAAGTAATGGAAGTAGGAAGCAAAACAATAGTAGAAGTAAGGGAAGAAAATACATTTTCAAGTATCAAATATTCAAATAATGTTGCAAAGCACTGCATATCTGGCATTTGGAATTGCTGTTAAAAAGCTAAAAACCAAGAACATATGTTAAATTTCAGGAATTATTTTTTCCTAAGAACTAATTGTTAAGTGAAGTTTTCATGCTTTAAAAACATCATGTGCGTATAATGTATCAGGAGAAAACACAATCATATGGAAGTTCACATTCAAGAGAGTTGAAATCTCTAAGATAGATACATTTTGTGCTTATGTTCTAATTTTATGACTCTTTTTAATTAAGGAAGGCTTGGTCATTTGTGTTCAGATTTTTTTCCTGGCCTTGCTTTATTTTGCTCCCCCAAAATTAAGAGTGAAAATTACTTAGCATAAAGTAGTGACTATTGGCTTTTCAAAATAAGCATGTTCTTAACTCACAGCAAACCTTCTCATAATTGATGCAAAAAGAGAAATTAACAAGGCATACATTGTTATTATCTTTAGATTATTTATATTTCTAATGTACTACAAATACATTAGAATAATTATAATTTGAAAAGGAGCTTGTAAAATTTGTTGACACTACAGGAGTCCAAAAATAAAGAACCAAAAAGCAATATATTAAAAGGTAAATCGTTCAAACAAGTATAAATACCCACTCACAAGGCAACAACACAATGAGCTTCATAATTTCTGTGTATTACATTTTAATATGTTCATGTAAATTACATAAATTAAAATCCATAAGTACATGTTGGTCATTCAGCTTTAAAGATATTTTCCTTGTTCATATTTACTTAATATTTTAGTCATCTTTCCCATGACAATTTACAACTAAAAATCCATCTAATGACTTTTTGCATGCATTACATTTTATTGTTGCTTTACAATTACTTTAAATATACTGAACAGTAATTATATGTATATGTGAGAATATTGTTATATTGCTTATATAAAAATAAATAACTACTTTCACAAACCCATTCAGTCCTCTCTTAATTTCATTCTGGTTAGGTGAAATTTGTTTTTTTTTTTACTTCTCTCAACCTCATCCTTGTCCTAGTCGACTAACTCATCTTCTTTGCACACCTCCCAAACTAATTTACCGCAAGGTAGCATTTTCACAGTCTTAGTAACCAGATGCCAATTTATCCCATCTAAGGGGAAGTTCTTTAAGATCTTGAATTCTGTCACAATATCACTATAATATAGAAATTTATGAAGTTTTAAAATTCTACTGTAGAATCACAGGATGACAGATATGTAAGGAACTTTAGAGATAATTTAGTAAGATAAAATCCTCAAATCTTACAAATGATGAGTGTGCTGTAGCAGTTTAAATAACTTGATCTTGGTCACACAGCTAATTCAGGGCAGAACAAAACCTAGAATTTCTTAGGAGGGGTCAGTCCTCCCAGTTCTATTTCTTTTCTTTTTTCTTTTTATTTTCTCCTCTCTCTCTGCTTTCCCTCAACACAGTGAGACAATGGTTTATTTTCTTTCTTTTTTAATTTGAAACATTTGAAACATATTTGTTTTCCAGTTTTATCCCCCTAGGCTTTTGAATAATATTATGCCTGGCTTAATTTAATTCATAGCCCCAAACAATATGATCACTGAAGTGTACTGAAAAATAGTGTCTATTAAACAGCATATGACAGAGGCTTTGGTGGAATTTTATAAGAATTTTTATAATGCACTCTGTATATTTTCACAGTGAACTTTTAAGTCTTCCCTGCCATTTTAGCATGTTGGCATAAAGCAGACCAAAATATGCCATGTGACATTTCTAAAAGAAGCATGACATGTGTGCTTTGATCAGCCTAAGTACAGGATATTCAGTTGACTTTATTGTAATTATAATTGTAGAATGCCCATCTGCCCCTAAATGGCATCTTTTATGCCCTACCATGGAGTCTGAAACCATTATAAATTCACTTTGGGAACTGAAGTACTTTTGGAATGTGTGTGTGTGTCTCTGTGTGTGTGTTGTGTGTGTGTGTGTGTGTGTGTGTGTATGTGAGTATGTGTATGTAATGAACAGTGCAAAAAGGCATTGCACTAGTCATTTATATATTTATATAAAATCAATAGCTGTCATAGGAAAATAAAAATTGCAGACTACCTGGAATGCAGGCATTGTGGTCTAGATATGTTGGGGGATATTCCCAGGGAACTGAATATTTAAGAAACGAACTGACAAATTCTTTAATAAAGCTGGAAAGGAAAGTTTATGTGGATGCAAAGGAGAAAAAAGAGGTTCCCTCAGAAGCAAAATTACCATATTTTTTCTTAATTTTGCTAACTAACTTTCAAGAATGATATAAGTATATATGCCTACAAAATAAATGTGCTTCCTCAAATAATTTCTTAAATATTGCAGAAAATCAAATTTATTAATTATGTTTCTTGATAGGAAAATAAACAAGTGCACTAATTTTATCAAAGTCCCTGAAAACACTCATAGCAGATCCAGTGCAGAATTACATTAGACTCCGGGAATATCAGAATGTATGTATTTTGATGGAAAACAGTGTATTGATTGCTATGCCATTTCATGAATAAATAACTTTGTTTATGAAAATATTTTTATCCAACTTAAGAAAATTTGGGCTTAATTTTAGTTGTCCATATCTTTGTACATGTAAGTCCTGATGGCTGTAGGGGGGACATGTGGACAGGATGTGAATAATGACCCTTCTAGATGATTGATTGCTTCAGTTCACTAAAAGTGTTTGTTTACAAGTTTAAGCAGTCAGGAATCTGGCATGGTAGCCCCTCTTTTTCTTGCTGTCAAGGCCCTTAGAGCCTCACTGGAACAAGAAACATCACATATACTGAGAGGATTGCTAAAGGCTATGAAATGCTTCCAGCATACCCCATCTTTCATAGAACAATTGATATATTAGACATAATAAATATTACATAACCTTCAGGATTTTGGCAGTGGAAGTTGAAGCGGAGAACTTTCACTTTTTTTATTATTAAATGATTTTTTTAACCCTGGAATCTCCAACCTCACATAGCTTGATGATGTATTTCAATCACAAGAGTGAAGAGGGAAGATTCTGTAGATTTTATAAGAACACCTGAATTCTTGATATATGCTATATAGCATTTACAAAAAACATAAGAAAAAAATTCTGTTTGCGAATGATGGTAAGCATTGCCAGCTTTCACATTTTCTCCCAGAGCTCAGAGCAATTTTTTTCTCCAGGACAAGTTTCTGCTGCAGCGACTCCCTCTAGCAGCTCCGTGAACCGAGGAAAGGGAACGGAACGCCAAACCCATCCTTTCCAGTAAACAAATGGTAGGGAGCAGGAGGAAAGTTTGGCCGGGAAGATCAAAAGGAGCAGGGAATTTTTTTTTTTTGGAGTTGTTGGATGGACTAATTCTATTCCCCAGTCCCTTCTCCACCAGCCTCCCCAGCCTCCCCAGCCTCTCCTCTCAGTGCTCCACTGCCCCCACCCTCCGCCCCTTCTTTCTGCCAGAGCTGTGCCAGCAGCGATCTTTAGAGCGCACAGAAACGGCAGTCCCAGCTAAGGCAAAGGCTCGGGCCACGCCAAAGCATTTAGTTTCTTGAGGACCGGTTGTGCATGAATCGTGAAGTCCAATGAAGCCCACGTTGGTCAATAGCCTGGATTTCGTCGCCTCGATTGCCTCAGCTGACCCTAGCAGAAGCCCAGTCAAAGGGGCGGCCCCGCACCTCTCAGGGAGTTGATATGCAAAATAGTTACGTCAGATGGTGGGGGCGGGGCACGCCCGGGTTGAGTGGCAGCAGCTTTTGCTGTGGGAGGAGGCGCGAGAATCAGCCTGGTTCAGTGACTGAGACAAACTGGAGGTGAGAGGAGCTGGTGCTGTCCACTGTGCTGTCGGTGCTGAACCTGGGACGCGCGCAGACGGGTTGCTCTAGCACCTCGAGGCAACGCCCTCTTGCACTCTCTGTGCCCTGCGGGACCCGCTTCACCAGCAGGGCCATATCAACTTGACAAAGGAGTGTGGTATCGGACGTGGGAGAGAGTCCTCTGTTTGCCACCTGGGCGCCCATTCAAGCGTGACTTTGGAGATTTCTATAGTTTTAGACCAAACTATTTTCCTCTTTTCCCAGCTGAAACGATCTTTTAGGTTTTTTGTTTTTTTTTTTTAACTATTATTATTGTTGTGATTTATATATCCACACCGTTTAGGAATCTTTCTGGGAGACTTTTTTGACTCTTAAAATAAGGTAAGAAAAAGAACGTTACAAATTATTACAAATGGGGGAGGAATGCAGAGTGCCATACAAAAATTTAAAAGCAAGTTGTGATTTTTATAATTTGAAACAGGACTTTGGGCAATAATTGCAATAATTATAATAATAATTACTACTACTGTTATTATTATTACAAGAACATCAATTGGTGATTAAGCACTGAATTCTAGAAGGGAAGTTGAGGGGTGTTTTTTTTTGGTGTGTGTGTATGAAGTTAATGTCATCAGGTTACATCCTGCTTTATAAATATAAATATTTGTAGAGCAACACTTCCAGCATGTCTCAAGAAACAAGAACCATTCAATGCAAGCCCCCAAATATGTTAGTAAATTACATTAAATAAATTAACCAACAAGTTGTTTAAAACAAATGCAATCTTAAAAAAATATTTGAGTGGACTAATCTCTGATTAATCAATATTACCTCTGCTATCTGTAGCATAGACTGCAAAGTACAGAGCTCTCAACATTTTTGGAGGGAGGTAGTAGGTATAAGGGCATTTATATCGTGTTGGGTTCATTTAGATGTGTTGTTATGCAGTAGATCCAAATAAAACTTGTGAAACTCAGTCTCTGAGAATTCTACACCCCAAGGTCATGTGTATTTCCAAGTTGGGGACTGTTTGTTCTGATATTGACTAGTAAATGTCATCCCCTCCCCACCCCCTCAGGTTAGAGGTGGATGTAAATGGGAAGCTCTGATTTAATAATACAGTATTAGCTTGTATTATAGTCGCTACTGCTGTTGGTAATTGAATGGAACTGGGAAGCGTGGGCTGAGAAAATGTCTCGCTATTTCAGCAATGTTTAACCTCTTGCATGTTTAACAGAGAGCTTTTCTCTACTTAGGAGATTTTCTTTTGAAGCTATGTTCCTTTTGTCAATTGGCAGTGTGTTTTGAGTGTGTATGAAGAAAGAATTCAGTACAGAAAACCACTGAACAGTACTTCTCACAGTGAACAATTTTGAATGATAGAAGTTAACTGGTGCTCCGTGTATTTCTTATTACTATTCATGACTTTATTTGACAGGCATGATGTTTATCTGATAAATAGAATTATTAAATTTTCATTTATGTCATTTAGTGACATTAGATTAAGGATAAACGATGGCTGGAAAAATATAGAGGGGAGGGTTTACGTTCCAGGGAGAGAGTTCAGGTTGCAACTAGACATCCTATCTTAATAGGAACATGTAAAATGTAAGCTGTTTTAGACTTAGTATCATTCAACTGACTAAGGCTATGTTCTTCAACAACTCAAGAGTACACTAAGTTAAGTTTATATATTTGTGTATTTTAAATTATCATAAAAATTTCTGCTCTAGTTGCATTACCCTTAACAAGTATGAACTTTAGCTTTAAAGTTTATGATTTAAAATAATTCCTCTGCATAGAGATTTTTCATTTTATTTTCAACACAGTCCTACATGAGAGTGATTGTTACAAGAAATGGATATCATTGCAAACACTAGAGGCTAAATGTAAATCCCTTTAAGTTGTTCCCATGTTTTACCCTAAGCATATTGTTCTTAGTAGGATTCTTGTCAGTCATGTGATCTTACATTAAATATTGATACAAAATTTGTAAAGACTGAAAGGGTAGAGAAGCAAAGGAGGATATATGAAACACTGGACTATGAAACTCCTACCAGACTCCTTTAAACTAATTTAGAATAATTATTTTCTTCTATACATTTTGAAATTTTCTTTTTAAAAGTAATTATATGGGTATAAGCACTCAGACTATGGAATTTCAAACAGAATTATGGCTTCCTTTAATTTCAGTTTTCTTTTCTTTATTGAAACATCAATATATATTTTAATTTTATAACTTACTGGAAAGGCAAGAACAGAAATAAACACTATGCTCATCTAAATGTATTTCAGTATCTCATTGACTTCTTTTTGCATGAAGTTTTCCAAGATGTATATCTTCATTTGAGTATAAACAGTTCCCCTGAACTACCAGTATCTGGAATTCTTTCAGATGAAGTTTAGTGTTGTCACAGTGAGATGGTTAAACACTAAAAACAAAGTATGCTATTGGCAATTTTGAAACCAGTAAGGTAGATTCAGTGAGATTGCAAATCTAAAATATTAGAAATACTTTTACTGATATTTTTTACATATTTAGCTTTTATATCTTAGTTCTCAGGTAAGGTAAAATTAGATAATTAGATGACCATGATAAGCCCAACCATGGCACATAGGGGTACTATTTGGATACAGAATTCGATTCTTACTGTAAACTGTAAACAAATACAATTGCCAACTTTGAAGACACCTATTAAAGATATTCAAATGTGGTGACCCTTCATAAATTTTTTGCTGCACAAAAAAATAACCATATTTTGGAGTTATAACTTGTCCATGGGGAATTCAAAGGAATAAGCAAAAACACAACAATAGCCTGCTAAAGCATTAATTCATTTCACTGCATAGGTACTACAAGTGCATGCAGCACTTTTTACTTCAGGATGGTGAAGTTTTACCAAGTGTATAGAAAAATTACTGGAATAATTTAATTATATGTCACATGACATGCTCAAGTTTTCTTTCTTAATCGCCTCTCAGTTTCTTAAAGCATATTGATCTTTTCAAAACTTTAAAAATGATATTGCTAGAAAGATGTCTTTTTTTTCTTATAGATAAGATGAATAAGTATGCATGCTTGGTGATATTTAAGACAAAGATGAAACATTTGGGCTTTCTATTATCAAGGCTATACATTGCTTTTTAAAAAAATCTATTTACTACCATGTACAATAGAGAACTAAAGAAAGTAATAATAAATCGGAAATATGCTAAAATGTTTTAGTGAATTGACTTTTTCAAAGTAACTTTTAAAATTATACTTAAGAGATTATGCAAGTGATAGTTTATTGAGAATTTTCTTTGAATAGTAGCCATTTTTCATGTTTAATTCTCATTTATCAATGAGACCAAAACACCTTCAATAGTATGTTTCTATTAGTTCTGTGCCAAATCCCCATACTAACTCTAGTATTTTTATTGTTTAAGGTATTATAAAGTTCTAAAGACTCTTGTGAACTAATAGGCCAGGAAAGGTACTTTCTGTTGTTAACATTATTGTAACAGCCGTGTGACCAATTATCTTACCAAATAGACTTAATCATCTTCTGCTTCAACACCTCCAGTGTCCTTTGGGCATAGTCTAGTTAAGGTGAACTGTAGGGTCCCTTGTGGAAAATCCTAACTTTCCCATTAAATTGGTCACCACACCATACAACAAAACAATTGGTCCCTTTGTGCTTTAATCACCTTAGTACTGAGGAAGTTAATATTATTATAATAGATGAGATAGTATTTTTGATAAACTCAGAATTCCAGTGAGTCTTAATATGGGTTTTCTTAAAGAGAAAGAATTAAACAATAGTATATGTGCATGATATAATGAATGTGTATGTGTGTACATCTTGTGTGTGTGTGTGTGTGTGTCTGTGTGTATACATATATATTTCTTGCCATATTATACTTTACCATAAACATGCAGTGGAAATGATCTTTAACATGCAAGTTCAGGGAATGCTACTTAATACAAAAATAATTTACATAACAAGCTATAATACAATATATAATTTTTAGAGGCAAATATGTCTTTTTGTAATTGTTATTTTTATTTAGGCTGTTATGCTTTAGCGCACACCAATTTTTTTGCCATGAAAATGTCATTCATAAGCTCTCATGTTGTGATTGGCAAGGGAAGGGACAAGTGGAAATGAAAATTTGCCAGGAATAAGCAACAGAATTGATGTGTACAAAATGAAGACTTTATAGTGCCACCTTGATTCTGAAAAAAGTGAGTGCTTATAAAGGATTTGAAAGTTTCTATCTCTAAAAGAGATACATCAGGTTTACTTCATATACATTGTTGGGTTGTAAGCCATGTACTTCTAAGGGATACAGCCTGGATATCCCTATACCTAAGATATTTTTATTCTTTGTATATCAGTGTTTCCGTGCTTAGATGTGGTAAAATGTGGAAAGAAGAGCAGCTTAACTCTGAACTTTCTTGCTTTAAAACCAAGTAATTAATATTAATTTAATGTGGCTTTTGGTATCAAATTATGTAAATCTCTAAAGCAAAGTAGTTGCTTAGTGAGTTCATTTGCATGTCAATACAGAGAATATTATTCCAACTCATAACTGGTTCATAGCACTGCTAGCAATTCTAAAACACAATGCAAAAGATTTGAAAATACTTTTCTCACTCAGCTTTATTTAAATATATCCATTGTAATTGACAGTTAAGAGAAACTTACTTTAGTGATATATTTTTTTCTGTGTAAGTAGCACTAAGGTAGCAATTAAAGCATACATACAGTAGCAATTAAAACATACAAGCCTGAACTATGTTCCCCAAAGATGATGATGAAATGCAAATAATTTGACTTTCATGATTGGACGACTTCCACAAAACACATTAGGTAGTGTTCTAATGACCATCAAGGCTTTATTTTTTATAATTTCTAAAACCTTCAAAGTAAAGATTTTATACTAACATGAAGTGGCAAATGCCCTCATATAGTCTGTAGATATGTACCCCCTTTCCTCAAAGCTACAGTAATTGCTGTGATCCTGACATCAACCATACTCTGAACTGCTTCATTTAGGATTAAGGAGAGAGGTCCCATTCATCTTTCCAAAGAAAGAGAGTGATTTGCTACTAGTAGACACATTTGTTCTCTCACAGTAAATTACCTATTGATACTTGAACATAAAGTCTTTGAGCCTTGAGCCTTGCTTATAAAGAAGACAGAAAGAGATCTCATTCAGAGTGTTAGTATATGTACATATATTTTATTCATATATATGCACATACATATTTTACTCGTATTAGGCCATTTAATTTACATTAAGCCTAACATTTGTATAACTGAAAAATTCATATTGTCCTCATTTGAGATATGAGAAAGTACACACTCAGATCAAAGTCGTACACCTTTCCAGCCTGTGATCACACAACTAGGTATAGGTGGATGAGACAATCAGACCCAGCTCACCCCTCTTGGAGCTACAGTGTGCACTTCCAACACCTCTGTTTAGGTCAAATATTCAACTGGGTGTGTCTTATTTAAAATTATGTCTTTCCTGTGAGACTTTCTTTGCTAAATGTGAATCCCCCTTAACCCTCTTTCCCCAAGTCTTTCCCTTAATTATTAAGTTATATGGAAATGTTTTATGGCATTTATTCTTTAGTATATACACTTTAGAATGCACAATACAAAGGTTTTAAGAAGTTCTTTCTTTGTATTTAATATTAGAAAGATGCTACATTATTTGATCTCATAGCCCATTAATAACAACAGAAAGAGACAATATTTTCCTTTCTATGTTAAATAAAACAAGAATAGTAGAATAGTGTAGTTAATGTGTCCTAAGAGTTCTAGGTTTACCCTCCTAAAGTCCTACTGCATATCAAATACAAATACATCTTGAACATCAGCCCACTTCAAGCAATTACCACTTGTGTTATCAACCGCTAGTCCTACTGAAACCTTCAGACTAGTTAGCTACTAATATTTCAAATGGTCTGTGAGATGAAATAAAGTAAGCAAAATAAAATTAGTAGTTTGAAGCACAATACAAAAAGAGGTAGTTTAAAGTGGGGTCTTGGACACTTAGGAAACATTAAATACTTCATTTATTGTTTTTAATTCTACTTGAGGTACAAAGGAAATATTGACCACTCATTGATGCTCTTTGTTTTCATTTAGGATTAAGCTCACTGAGTAGAAGAGGTGAGTACTGCTGGCAGTAATTATAACACACTTCCCAGATGAGCCACAGAGTTGCATCAGATTCCCTAGTGAACCCTCATTATCCAAGTTTTGGGTTGTCCTTATTAAAAGGATCCCAAAGGAGATAGAAAAGTTTGATTTATAGAGGAAGTTAACTTAAACGTAAAAGATGATAGGGCTTTTATTAAATATTTTACATGTCAGTTAGCAATATCGGTGTTTTACTTTTGAAATGAAGCCTGGTATAAAAGTTTTTAATCTTGACATTTCTGTACCATTTTGTATACTATTCATTGGACTCACTGTTCCACATTCTCTGTGGAGCCCTGCAGGAAGTCCGTTCACTCCAACAGCTACAATTATTCTCTCTTCACAGATATCTTCCAAATATATAGCTCTGGCCCAGATTTGAACTCCATTAATGTATTTACAAAGGTCTGCTGGACATTTTAACACTGATTTCATGGTGGCAGCACAGACTGCATGAACTCATCATCTCATCCCTAACATGGTCCCCCATCCTAACTTTTTTGCCTGTAGGTTAATACCACACATTTCTATTCACCTAGGTCCGAAAAATTCATAGGTGTTTTAAACTTACATCGTTCTTACTATACTATATACAGTGACTCTCCAAGTTTTGACATTCTTCCCTTTGTAATATAGCTTTATCTAATTCCTATTTTCTGTTCCCTCATTTTATCGCTTTTATCTCGACTCACACTATCCCATCTCAATAGGAAATATTTTGACATTCTACATTGATCTCCCAGATTCTTGTTTCTTCCTGCAGAGATAATACCTATTGATATGAATAACAAATAAATTTTTTGGTAATTCATAGTATGTCATACAATATGTTAAGTATTTATAAGCATCATTACATTCTATATGCACAACACCTTATGAGGTAGATAGTGAAAGACCAAAGCTTAAAGAGTTACGTTGCACACAGAATTGGGACTCAGACCAAGCTCTGTCTGAAACCAGCTGCATGGTCATCATCATTATGCTCTGCTGATACAGACTTCATATCTCTTCTAGATTCCTCTCATTTAAAGTAAGCTTTTAGATGTCACTGTTTTCTTCAGAAATCATCAGTGCATCTCTAATTTTTACTACATTAAGTTGAAATTCTCTACTTTTTGTTTTTATTGGTTCTATAGCCTGCAAGTAATCAATCTGATTTTGAATTTTCTCATGTGTGCAGTGCACACATGTAAAACAGAGACGGATCAAAATACAAAGTATGATTCCTTCCCTCTCTACAAAACCAGTGCTCTGTCCGGACCATTGCATGTTCAGAAATCTCCACCTACATCTCACTCCTCTATTTCCAGCCAAGTTTTTTCATAATGTAAAAACACATTGTGTTCATATGTGCTTTTCAGAGGCCCCAGTTTTTGTTGCAATTAATGTCATGTCAGCGTCACCCTGGATATCACCAAGATATGTATTTTTTCACATATATGTATTTGTTTTCTATTGTTGCATAAAAAGTACTATAACCACAGTGGTTTAAACATTTATTATCTCACAGTTTCCATGAGTCACAAGTCTGGGTACAGACTAGCTTCCTCTGCTCAGAATCTCACATCAAGGTTTCAGCCAGGACTGGGCTGTCATTTGAGGCTCAAGTTCTTCCTCCAAGATCACTGGCTGTTGGCAAGATTTTCTTCCTTTCTTTCTTTCTTTCTTTCTTTCTTTCTTTCTTTCTTTCTTTCTTTCTTTCTTTCTTTCTTTCTTTCTTTCTTTCTTTCTTTCTTTCTTTCTTTCTTTCTTTTTCTTTCTTTCCCTCTTTCTTTCTTTCTTTCTTTCTTTCTTTCTTTCTTTCTTTCTTCTTTCTTTCTTTCTTTCTTTCTTTCTTTCTTTCTTTCTTTTTTTCTTTCTTTCTTTCTTTCTCCTTCCTTCCTTCCTTCCTTCCTTCCTTCCTTCCTTCCTTCCTTCCTTCCTTCTTTCTTTTCTTCCTTTTTCAGCTCAGAACTCATGAAAGTTTGTTTCTTCAAGGCCAGATAAGAATTTCATTGATCCCTTCAGTTTCTGACCTATAAATCTGCTTTTAAAGGGCCCACCTCATTAGGTCAGGTCCAACTAGAATAATCTCCTTTTTGATAACATAAGGTCAACTGACTTGGAACCTTAATTATGTCTTAAAAAAATCTCTCCTCCTTTCCATTTAATGTAATGTAACCACAAGAACACTATATCACCTTTGTCATATTCTGTTGCTCAAAAGCAAGTTAAAGGTTCTGCCTACACACAAGGTGAGGAGATTATACAAGAGTGTGGGTCATTGGGATTCATGTAAGAATTCTACCAAGCATACCTGACTCAAGTTCTGTTTGAACCTTAGAATCTTTCTCCATTGCTGTTGTGCCACTAATCTCCAGCATTTATGACTTGAACTATGCAATGAACAGTCTGGTGTGGCTTTTGGACTTTTTTATGTGTCTTTTGTTGTTCTTCCTATTAATCTTAAGCCCTTTTTAAAGGAAGAACCCTAGGAATTCCTTCTATGTGTGCAAAACTTTGTGGTTTAATATTACTTCATATATATATTATTATATAATCCTCATTGAAGTACACTTCAATTAGTTTGCCTTTATGTTTGCCTCTATTATGTAGTGTTTTGTACATGTAATTTATGATCATGGGTTGTTTATTGTTTTAAATTTTAGGTTTTGTTAATCTATTCTGTTTTAATTTTTTTATTTTTTTGTCTTTGGTCTTTGACAAATTGAAAACCACATAAAGGGTTTATTATTATCTTATTTCATGCAACATAGACTCTTCCCATGCAAATCAGGGATTTATATTTAATATTATGCTTTACAGATGATATAGAAATTATAGAGAAAGTGAAAATGATGTTTAAATTTGTTACTTAAGAAAAATGCAACAAATTGATTTATATTTACTTTGAAAGAAAAACTTTACATTTTAAATGTCATCTTCCAAAGAATATCACATTTATGATACTAATAATTTTGTTATTATTTATTTGGTCTAAAAATTGGTAAATGTTTAGGTAATTACTTTTACTTACATTTATTATACAGAAAAATTTATTGCACTTACATCTTTTATAGTTTACATACAATTATGGTAATTTTATCTTGGCAAAAGCTAAAGGAAATTAGTTAGTATATAAATTCAGTTTTTAATTTTAATTAACAGTAATTTTCTTAAAAACATTAAGATCATATTTAATATAAAATAATCATTTCAGTAAATACTGATTAAGTGCCTACTGTGTTTCAAGTGCCCCTTTGGGTGCTGGGGATTGAGTGAGAATGATAGAGAGAAAGGTCCCACCCTACTCTTTCTGTGGAAAGACAGACAATAAGCAAACTAATATAGACAGAAGATCATGTCTGTTATTGATAAGTGTCATGATCAAAAGTAAAACAGGTAAAAGATTACTAAGGAATAAAAGTGGTTTATAAGGTAGGGGTTATCTTGGGTGCCAACTCTGGCGTTCTGTGGTACCTATTAAGTAGTTTCTAATAAATTGATGTTACTTATGGATATTGTGAATAATGCTACAATGAATGTGGGGATACAGATATCTCTTTGAGATCCTTCTTTCAATTTTTTGGATAAATAGCCAGAAAGAGTTGGATCAGTGGATCATATGATAATTCTATCTTTACCTTTTAAGGAATATCTATACTGTTTTCCACAATGTCTGTACCATTTTACATTTCCGCCAACAATACACAGGGTTTTTTGTTTTTTGTTTTTTATTGTTTTTGATAATAGACCTCCTAACAGATGTGAGGTGATAGCTCATACTAATTTCAATCCGAATTTCCCTGATGATTAGTGATGTTGAACAACTTTTCATGTACTGTTGACCATTTATATGTGTTCTTTAGCATATCTCTTTCATTCTTGAATGTCAAATTATGGATAAAATCTAAAAGGCTCCCATCATGGTGAAAATTATTCTTTTTTTTTTTTTATTTTTGCTTTTCTTGTTGGTGAAAATAGCATCTTTCTTTGCTTGGCACTACAGTATATTTGAAAGGTGTTATTTAGATTAATTTTTCATTCCACTTTTAAATACATTATACAGAGCAGATACTGCAACTAAATTCTGGGACTTAAAGCTAATTTCTGAAAACTAGTTTGTACTCTTTGTGCATTGTACAGTTTATTTGTTCAGAACTTCACATTCTTTCATAGAAAACTTAAGGGCTCTAAAATCTATGTTCCTTTGAGGCAATGATCCAGTGAGTTGGTATTTATGTCAAGTGATTCATTATCCTAGACACTGTGGCATTATTAGGGAAAGTGAAATGCTTAGCATGCCTTTTGGGTTTGTGTACATGCTTGAGAAACCACAGTGTTTATTAAAAAGTGTGACATCATGGGACCACGTAAGGAAAAAAGCAAAAGAAAATAAATGTGATATAAATCCACTATTTTATTAAATAAATGCAACAATTAGATGCATAAATCTCAGTCCTTTGGTAGAATCTCAAAAGTTAGTGCATTTACAAAAAATAAAAAGTAAGACTTGAAAGAACTTGCACAAATTGTGGCAATGCTTTGCATAAATTACTTCTTTTGGTGAGGTTTCTCATGAAGTCATGATTAATTGGGCTAAAAAAAATCTTAAAAATTAGGAGAAAAAATTCTAGAAATGCTTGCATTTTAAGCCTCCATATTTACAGTTAATGACAACAAAGATTTCAAATAAATGCCCTCTATGACTGTTTATTTTCTTTGGGCAAGTGTCCTATTTCTCATTTCCTGATGCCTGAGGATGGGGAAAGTCTTTCATTGAGTTTGTTTTCCTGTCTGTGCACAAGTAGTACAATTTAATTGATAATGTCTGGGGTAGAATTCTGTGCCCAGCTGTGAAAACTGCTCTTGATGCTAGCACTCGACTGGACATCTTGATAATTATATATGTTTTGCTAAACATCTCAGTCAGGTTAACAGCTGTCTAAAAATCAGTAGAGGGAGCTCAAGGAGGCACTAAGGATATTTTGATACTAGCTTTCTTATGTCGCTATGCTTTCCCTCAAAAATTGTTTTTTTTTTATATATATAGGAAATAAAGAGATGTGTAAGTGCAACATAACCTTTTTGAAATGTGAGAGTCATGGTTATTTAAACACTTAAAGAAGCTTCACCATTTCTCCCTATTTTTTGGTCCTATTTGTTACAGAAGGTAAACGGGTTTGATTTATAAATTGTTGGAACACTATGAAGACCCCACTCTGTGATAGCAAGGCTTTCCTGCCCCTGTTTTTTTTTTTGTTTTTTTTTGTTTTTTTTTTATCTTAGCACAGGGTTCTTGATCCAGAAAAGAGAACATGAGAAATAGATGCTAGTACTCAAGGGACTTCTATAAAGCATTAGTTGGCTTAAATTAAATCTGTGATAGTCTTTTTTTTTTTTTTTAAGATTTTATTTATTTATTTGACAGAGAGATTGGGAGTTCGAGTAGGGTGAGAGGCAGGGAGAGGGAGAAGCAGGCTCCCTGATGAGCAAGGAGCCTGATGTGGAACTCAATCACAGGACCCTGGGATCATGACCTGAGCCAAAGGCAGACACTTAACCAACCGAACCACCCAGGCACCCCAAATCTGTGATAGTCTTAAGAATAAACTGGGCCCTATCTGAAAATGTTACTGGTTAGCTTAAATACCATGGACTTAAACATAGGTTTGTGTTCTATACAGGACCTGTGGCAGCATCCTTCTAAACTTCCAAAAACTGGCACAAAGGTAGAGAACATCTATTTTCAGAAACTCCTAAGCAGACCTGATGTTTTCATTAAGCAATTTCATACTGAGAGCCAGGTCCCGTATTTATATATTTCATCAATTTGAAAGTAGCAGCTTTCAGGGGTTTTATTATAATAATTTTTTATTATATTATGTTCGTCACCATACAGTACATCCCTAGTTTTTGATGTAAAGTTCCATGATTCATTACTTGCGTGTAACACCCAGTGCACCATGCAATACGTGCCCTCCTTAATACCCATCACCAGCCTATCCCATTCCCCCACCCCCCTCCCCTCAGAAGCCCTCAGTTTGTTTCCCAGCATCCATAGTCTCTCATGGTTCATTCCCCCTTCTGTTTACGCCCCCTTTCTTCTTCCCTTTGTTCTACTGATCTTCCTATGGTTGTTTTTGATTGCAACTTGCTCCATGATTTTCCAGAGTTTTGCTGAAAATGTAAAACTTGACAATTTAAAACACTTCTTCAAATTAAAATTAAAATTTTTCTTTTCTGCATCATAGAGTATTAAATATATCCCAAAGGCTCAACTGAAAACCTACCATGCTGTAAGAATAAGCTATTACATAGCAGCATTCTTGGAAAGGAAGGCAGATTTTATTACTAGTAACTTCTTAACATAGTTTCAGTGTGATAGTATTATTCAGTCCTGACTAATGATAAGTTAATAGATTCTTTCCTCTCATAATGACATTTTTTGGAATTAATTGCCATTTTCCATAGAACATTTAAATTTAATAGCAACATATGTGATTTATTGAGATCATATTAAATTTGTATTTTTGTAAAATTTATTTATTATTATTTATTGTTGTCATGCAGTTTTTGTATGAATGTTGAGTGATCTACAAGCTTTGGAAAGGTATATTTGAAATCCATGCAAAGCTTTTATTGTTATTTTAAAATTTCCCCAGAAGTTGAATTGCTTGGTAAAATCAGTTGATCATACTTAGGTTTGGAAATGGCTATTGCTGTATTATTTTCTATAATGATTACAATAGATTTAGGCTAGTAATGTTTGAGATATTTGGTCATAGTGTTACATCTTATGATTTTGTTAATTTAACAGTGCAAATGTTATGTGCTCTATGACTATATAAGAATTCTATAATTTTAGTGTCATATTTTCCATGCAAGCCGATTTTTTCAATGTCTAAAGTCTTAAATAAAAATCATTAGGCCCATCATATTTTTCTAGAAAGCACTTGGGTTTCTCAAGTACATAAGATTTCTTCAAAGTGACTCATGTCTCAAATATCTAAGATTCTAAACAAAGATATAGTATTCCAGTGCAATCCTGATTATTCATTGTTTTTTAATTAAGAAATTCTACAGTTTTGCTAAAGCAAAAGCACCATGCATTAAAACTTTCCCTAATTTAGAGAAAAATAAAACTAAATATATTAATGCAGTATTATCTGTGTTTTTCGTTCAAGTCTTATCACTAAAAATGATGGAATATCAGAACTTCTATGTCTGGCATATTTCAAATATTTTATCTTAGAAAACTGTCAGACTACACATAATACTGAAACTGACTTACAAATTAAGCAAAATCATAAGGTACTGTTTTAATAGGAACAAAAATATTTTTAAAAATTATTTTATTTTTCTAATAAAAATTAAACATATGTGTATCTATACCAATGTATATAAAAGATACAGAAAAATTAACTGAATCTACATTGACTTTTCAGAGGGAAGAATCTTTATTATCATCTAATTTAATAATGAGAAAACAAAGATTAAGCCATTTCATTTTAATTGAGATTAGACTCAACTGTGTATGGGTTTCATTCCAGTCATTGAACACTTCCAGATTTTTGTGTATAATCCTGAAGAAGATACTTTCAGACATTTCATTTTGGGGGGAGAGTTGTTATTGTAATAAAATGCTAGAACTCTACTTATGAGCCTCATACCTGTAATCATATGGTGAATAGTCAAACAGAAGGTTTTGATTTGAATTTGCAATATTTTTCTGACACAAACTTTAGTAATGTCAAACATTTTTAAAATGTATTTGCTTTGCAGGCTGGGTAATACATGTGGTACTTCTTGAGAGTTTACCCCCTTGTAATCCTCATAGCACTTAGAATTTCAAATTATATAAGTAGTATGCATTTGTACAGTCATTTGGTAGTCATTTCTTTGGAAATGCAAGTTAATAATGTTTGACTCAGAAAGCCAGAGTGTGGTACTAAATCACATGGATTTCAAGAAATTTCGTATCATTTTTTTGCCTACCTCGTGGAATACTTTTAAATGTTTAAGATAAAAATGATTATTTCTTTGGGGGTTTGGAGGGTGAACTATATACCTGATGATTTATTATAGATAGTGAATACTCTAACTTTTTAATTTATTTTTAATTTTTTTTATTATGATACGTTAGTTACCATACAGTACATCATTAGCTTTTGATGTAGGGTTTCATGATTCATTGTTTGCGTATAACACCCAGTGCTCCATGCAATACGTGCCCTCCTTAATACCCTTCACGAGGCCAGCCCATCCCCCTCCCCCCTCCCCTTTAAAACCCTCAGTTTATTTCCTGGAGTTCATAGTCTTTCATGGTTCTTCTCCCCCTCTGTTTCCCCCCTTTCATTTTTCCCTTCCTTCTCCTAACGATCTCCTTGCTATTCCTTATGTTCCACAAATAAATGAAACCATATGATAATTGTCTTTCTCTGCTTGACTTATTTCACTTAGCATAATCTCCTTCGGTTCCATCCATGTTGATGCAAATGTTGGGTAGTCATTCTTTCTGATAGCTAAGTAATATTCCATTGTATATATGGACCACATCTTCTTTATCCATTCATCTGTTGAACGGCATCTTGGCTCCTTCCACAGTTTACTCTAACTTTAATCATGTTTACCTTGAAATAAGTAGTATTCTATTTTATGTATATTTATATATAATATATCCTCTAAAACCCTTAAATACATTGGGATTTTTATACTTACTAATATGTCAATAAGTACATTTTCAATTGAGTGTTATGTTGATGTATTAAAAGTTGACAAGCCACTAGAATCATGCATATACTAAATATAATGGTTGAAAATGCAATAGAGTTCCAAATTCAAGACATAAAATAAAAGGAATTTAGTATAACACGATAGTTATCACACTAAAAAAATACTAATAGTGCATTTTATCTCACTATATTTTGAATTGTGTCTGAGAAATTTTTAATGATAGACTTGTGTTTATCAGAGGGAAGAATTGGTTAACTAATATGGAATAATCTTTCACAAACTTATCTAATGTGGTAAAGTTCTGAGAGTCTCAATTTTTAAGTGTATATGTATTAGTTTTAGATATCAAATTTAGCTAAACGTTGACCAGTGATCTGCCATATTGTAGGTAAGTCAGACTGTGATTTAGGTAATGAGGGTGGGTCAGTCACACAGGTACAAATGCCTGTCACTTACCTAAGTGGTCCATATAGCTAGAACATTAATTTTGTAAATACAAATGAATAAGAAATAGACAAACTAAGGAAACAATACAAACAAAAAATTCTTCTAGAAAACCTCTTCAAACAAAGGATAGTGAATTGATATCAAGGAGAATTTTAACTTAAATGATGCATAAAAGTGTGAATCCAATTTGTATTTATCACTCTATTTTGTATTTTCTCACAACAATAGAGTGAATTTATAATTCTGTACCACAAAGAAATCTTACAGCTTTATTTTTTTTAAGATTTTATTTATTTATTTGACAGAGAGACAGCCAGCAAGAGAGGGAACACAAGCAGGGGGAGTGGGAGAGGAAGAGGAAGAGGCAGGCTCCCAGTGGAGGGGCCTGATATGGGGCTCGATCACTGGGATCACGCCCTGAGCTGAAGGCAAATGCCTAACGACTAAGCCACCCAGGCGCCCCTACAGCTTTTATTAAAGGACACACTTGGAAAAACCAAACATCAAAGAACTACCATAGTTTTAAAATCCAATTTTTGCCTGTTGTTATGAAAACTCCTTCTTGTGAAATGCTTCTTGATGTTGGACTTGATTGGTATTATTTGAAAAGCAACATTTCAATGTTAAGTGATGGAGAGTGACATAAAAAGATAAGCTTAGAAACTAATTGCCAGATAAGAATATTTACAAAATTTTGAAAAAGGGAAAATTACAAAATTAGTGAGATCTCAGTTAAGAAGTGTCCACAGAAACATAATAACTAAATGCAATGTGATGTCCTCAATGAGATCTTAGAAAAGAAAAAGAGATTAGGTGAAATTAAAGAAGTCAAAATAAAGTATGTTATTAACTTCAGTTAATAGTAATGAATTTGTATTGGTTTATTAATTGTGACAAATGTATCATACTAACATAAAATGTTTACAACAGGGGATCAAGTGTTGGCTGGATGCATGGTTACTATCTAGCATGGGATATGTACTATTTTTGCAACCTTCCGTAAATCTAAAACTTACAAAATGAGCTAGACATTAAGAAAATGTGAAAAGAAGGCTATTTTAGCTATAGATGTAGTGATTTATTTTATGAGTAGTTAGCAATTTTATGGTATATAAAAAAGCACTGATTTGAACATTTTTTTTTACTTTTCTTTATAAGGAGCATAGAAATAATGACAGAATATCATTATTTAGAAGTTTACTCTAGAAAGGAAATTCTATATTTGATTTTTCAAATAAAATAGATTCATCCCAAAACTTTACAGTCACTTCAATTAAAGAGGATCTATTCTTTAGATACTTTGATGATGATAGATAGATAGGTAGATGATAGATAGATAGATAGATAGATAGATAGATAGATGATAGATTTACAGGAACAGAGAGAGAGAGAGAGATAGGGATGATATAGATATATAAATATCCCCATTAGAGTATAAGAAAGAAAATAACATTGGGTGCTTAATAGGTTAAGGTCTGGGTTTCAGAAAATCATTATTATTTTCTTCACTATCATGCTATGTGAATAAGGAATTGTTATAATTTGATGTATTTCAGTAACAAAAAATCAGAATTTTAATTACTATAGTTCAATTGTGACATATTTTTAGTTTATTTATCTCTAAGTTAAAATACAGCATAAACTACTGTTTCAGTGTATGTTCACAGAAATTTAGTGCAAACATATCCCACATAAAAAATCACTTTTTCAGGGGCATCTGGGTGGCACTGTCAGTTAAGCCAGACTCTTTGTTTTGGATCAGGTCATGATCTCAGGATCCTGAGACTGAGCCCCACTTCCAGCTCCCAGCTTAGCATGGAGTCTGCTTGAGTTTTCCTCTCCCTCTGCTCCTCCCCTCCATGCTCGCTGTTTCTCTCTTTCTCTCTCAAATAAACAAATGAATCTTTTAAAAAATCACCTTTTCAGAAAGTTTAGGAAATTCAGTATAGTCTCACCACCAGCCTTTAAGAATCATAATACACATTAGAATGTTATAAGCTTTACAGTGTAAAAGGGTCTAAGGGGCACTTGGCTGGCTCAATTGGTAGAGCATGCAACTCTTGATCTTGGGGTCACAAGTTCAAGTTCCACATTGGGGGTTCAGTTTTGCTAAAAAAGAAAAAGATCTTGAAGTATGGTAGAAACTGTTATTTCTCACCAATTTTTAAAATTCTCTTTACTTTTTGAGGATATAGAGAGATTACACGGTCTCATCCTCCTGAAGTTAGGTGTGGTCATGTGACTTGTTTGGCCAATGAAAAGAGAATAGACCTAATAGGAGCACTCCTATCTGGCAGTGTTTAAGAGCTAGTGCCTGATTCCCTGTTTTCTTCCTTTGCAATGGCATATCCTGATGCTCATGTTGAGAAGAGGGTGTCATAAGACTGGGCACTCTTCATCAGGTCTTTTTTTTTTTTTAGTAATTCCACAAAAAGAGTTTTTTTCCTGCCAACTATCAATGGATGTATAGTACAAGCAAACACGCATTTTGAAAAACAAATAGGTTTCTGAGATTTTGAATTGTTTGTTGTGTAATGTGGACAGACAATAAATACTATATAAAAAACTTTATAAACTTGAATTTTCAAAGATATTTTGAAAATAAGATTTTATTTCTGTCATACTTACTGGCAATATTCTATAAATATTTTGCCCTAAATATTTCTAAATATGTATTTTGATTTTCACTTCTCAAAACCCATTAATGGGGCGCCTGGGTGGCTCAGTCGTTAAGCATCTGCCTTCAGCTCAGGGCGTGATCCCGATGTTCTGGGATCGAGGCCCACATCAGGCTTCTCCATTGGGAGCCTGCTTCTTCCTCTCCCACTCCCACTGCTTGTGTTCCCTCTCTCGCTGGCTATCTCTATCTCTGTCAAATAAATAAAAATCTTAAAAAAAAAACCCATTAATAAGTTGAAAGAATTACAATACTTCCATTTCATTATTTGTTAAAAAATAAATCCCAATATTTTATGTGTATATCTATATATGTAAATATGCATGTTTGTATGGATTTTCACTTGTGTGTGTGTGAGTGCGTGTGTACTGATACTAGATGTGTGTTTATTCAAAATATTATTGTATTATGTAGAAATTTATGTTTTTTTAAAGAATCTTTGAGGATTCTCACTTCTTAATTTACAAACTGTAATAATAATTCTGTGGGGATATCTGCTCTTTAGAATTAATTTCACATTCTAAAACATATACTTTTGCAAGCATTGTTATAAGAAAACTCCAAAACAAAAAATTGAACAAGTTAACAAACAAGATTATAACAATATCTGTACAGTATATTAGATTTTACCTAGTTAACTTTTTGCTTTTCTGTTTGGTTCCTTGATGAAATATGCATTCACTTTTTTCCTATTGATCATTTTATTTGTCTAATCAAATTTTCAACATAACCATGATGTTCTTGATGTTTACAACCTCATCATGATGAAGCACAGCTTTGAATTGGTGTCATTTTCCAGAGCTGACAAAGTTATTTAAAAAATTAAGTTGAGTTTGATTCCATACTAATCACACAGTCTGAGTGATTGTACACAACATAGTATACTCTGACATGTTTGATTGTAATGAATGGAATACAACTCAAATAGTAACGTAGAAATAAATTTCCACTTGGAATAGCCTTGTGGGAGAAAAGTTCAAATTAAATCCTCTTAGTGCATTAAAATGCAAATATAAGAAGGCAATCCAATTGAGTTACATCGATAATAGAACATATAACACAAATGGAAATTCCTCCCAAATAATTAAGTTATAGCTATATAAATCACTGATGTGTGCATTTGAATTTTGTTCCTTTCGTGCATGCTTGAAAGTTCATTAACTTTGGATCACGTTAGAATACGTTTTGTTTATCTCTTGCAGACCAGTCACTGGGCAAGTCCTTTCCCCCACTGAGGCCAGTAAAGGCCCTTCACTGCATTTCATTGCATTCAAAATCCGATAACTACAGCTTTGAACTCTGTCATCAGGTTCTGTTTTAGACATAATTATGGAACCTCCAAAACTGGGTCATCACTGTGGTAGCTTCCATGTTTTGAATTTTCTCAGTAAATAATTTTGACTATAAAATATGCAGATATTGTGAGAACAGTAATGTTCATACACCAATTGTGTAATCTTGAGAGAAAACAAAAGCTTTAGAAAAATTCTGCTTAGAAACTGTAAAAGCAAGCTCCTCCGTGTGTGTGTGTGTGTGTGTGTGTGTGTGTGTGTGTGTGTGTGTGTGTTAGAAGTCAGGTATAATGTTATCTTAGCTGTTGGGATTTGAGATTCTAAGTCTTAGTCTTTTAAAGTGTGTATGATGACTTAAAGATTCAAGTACTCAAAAAATACGCAACTTATAATAACCACGAAAGCCAAGGAACACTTGTTGTAAGAAGAGAAAAATGGAAAGAAAATAATACGCTTTGAGCATTTAAATTAGTAATGCTAATTATATGCAATTAAGAAGGAGCATTAACCATTTTTTGACCATTAAACATATATAAGATTGTCTTCGGTACAAATTCTGATCTTGAAAAAAAAGTCATCTGCTCTCAGATTTAAATTCTATAAGGAGCACTGGCAGGTAATAATGTGAGCTCATAATTAAAATTTTAAAATAAAAAATTTGAATTAAATCAAATTTAATTTGATTTATATTTATAAAGCATATACAAATGCCTTACTACAAATCAAGTAATAGTCAATAACTTTTTAAAGTGGATTTTTTTGGATCATTGTAACTTAATATCTTATACTGGAAATAAAGTGATCCAATTAAATATAAATTGCAGATGGTCACTCATGAAAAGCACGGGTGTTGTTTGAGTTAATGTATCTAATGTTACCTATCACTGGATATCAGTGTGTGTGTTTTGTTTTGTTTTGTTTTAGCAGAACATAGCCTGTTTTACGAAACTGCTGAACAGATATAGACATTGCATTTGAGACGTTAACTGCTTGTAACAATCAGAGAAATATTTCAAGGATGAAGTAGTTGATTTTCTCATTAAAAATCAGAATACTAATAGTTGTCATTATTTGAGAGCCTAATGTGTGTCCAAGCAAATTGTTAGGTGTTATGCATACATTATCTTGTTTAATTCATACAGCAGCCTCCTAAGATGGTATGATTGCACAGGCGAAAGCTAAAGTCGAGAGAGGTTTAAATAATTTGACTAAAGTTACATTATTAATAATTGACAAAAGTCAAAATAAAGTTCATGTGGGTCTGAAAGCATGTGAATCATAATGGTTATTCTTTCATTTTCTACTTAAAGAAAAAAAAAAACTTTGGAACGTATCAATCATTGTATCACATCTTCTCTTAGTACTCAAGGATATTGCTCTAAGGATTCTCCTCACTCTTTCAGCCTCATCAGTTAGTTCTGCTTTACTGGATTATTTTTATCAGCATAAAAGAATGATGTAATTTTTCCCATCTTTAAAATCAACAAACAAGAAATACACCTTTGACCATGATTATCCTTCTTTCCACTTCTTTCCTTTGTTTTGTGCCAAAATTCTTTGTAAATTTCTACCACTCTATCAAATTTCTCTCTTTAAATACGTCCTCTCTTGAATCTACCTTACTGGTCTCTGAAATCTATTCCAGTCAAGGTGAGCAAAATCCTGCATATTACTAAATACATTGCTCAGTTTTTAGTCTTCAGTATGCTTGAACTATTACATGATTTGTTATTGTCTATCATTTCACCCTTCAGATATTTTCTTTACTTGCTAATATTCACACCTAATTCCCTTTTTGTGGATTTTTAGATGTCTTGTCTCTTTTTATTTCCATATGCAATTTAAAATCAGCTTATCAAGTTCTATAAAGAACCCTATTTGGATTTTCTTTGGAATTGCACTGATTCTATAGCTCAGTTTGAAGAATATTGGTATATTAATGATAGTTCTCCTTTCCAAAATATAGTCAGTGTTGCCGTCTATTTACCTTGTTTAGTGTTTTCAGTGAAATATTTAAATTTAGTCTATAAAGGACTTCTATATTTTTATTGATGCTCTAAATGTTAATTAAAAAATACATTTTCTAACTGAATGTTGTGGTCTAAAGAGTTGTAATTGTATTTTGCATGTGGACTTTTTCTTTTGGTTCAGCAATGTTTATTTATTCTAAGAATAAAAATGCATTTGTCAATTTCTATATGGACAGTCACATAATTAAAAGTAGAGTTTGCCTTAACTTTCTGATTATACATTTTATTTTATTTTTACTTTTTAACTGCTTTGTCTAGGACTCCAGTACAATCCTTAATGTAATTGATAATAGCAAACATTTTTTTGGTGCTGATCTTATTAAAGATTATTTCAATAAGTATGATATTCTTAATATTTTTTAAAATTGGATGTCCTTTTTAGGTTAAGTAGTTTCCATCTATTCTTAGTTTGCTGAGTTTTTATCATGCATTATCTAAAATTTAATCAAGAGAATTATATCTGCCTGTACTAAGATGAGCTCCAGTATTAGTATCAATGGTCTTTAATCTGTAAATGTGCTGTTATAATACATACTAATCAAATTAATTAATTCAGTTAATTACTTAATTGAAGTTTCTGTAACTCTGAAGTGTTCTTTACATCACACCATTATTTATCAAAAAACTGCTTCATATTTAGATTAGAGCTAGATTGTTGAACTGCATATATTATTTAGAACATTTAAGAGAGAGAAGGCTTATGTTATATTTATTTATATTTATATCTACTATGTGTATGTGTGTAGAATTGACCCTTGAACAACAAGAGTTTGATTTTTAATGGGTCCACTTATACACGGACTTTTTAATTTTTTTATTATTATTTTTATTTAGAGAGAGAGAGACGTGAGTAGGGAGAGGGAGAGAGACATTCTAAAGCAGACTCTGACCTGGGCAGAGAGCTGGCTGGACACGGTGCTCAATCCCACCACCCTAAGGTCATGACCTGAGATGAAATCAGGAATCGATCACTTAACTGACCAAACCACCCAGGCGCCCCATATGTGGATTTTTTTGTAATGCATGTTAAAATTGGGGGGCACATTTTATAATTACTCATTATGTAGAAAATGTCCACCAGCTTTTATTTATTTTTTGATGGGAGAATTATGATGATAGCTATTGACTTATAGTCAGCATAGAAAAATCGCTGAGAAAAAATTAAATTATATTTTAAACATGCTTTCTTTATTGTTTGGTATACTGCATTTTTTAAGATCTTATTTTGCTTAGTACCCGCTATATGCAACTGGGTTGCATACATTTATTTATAGCAGTCTATTTCAAAGTTTAATCCCAAGTCCATTTATCCCTTAATATATTCTTCTTTTAAAAAAGTAGGAATTGTTAAGTATAATTAAGAAACCCGGCATACTACAGCTTCCTCTTGGAGTTTCCAATACACATTATCATATTGAAGTCCCAGAGAAGTCTTTTATAAAATTATTTTTATACCAGCTTCCCTAAATTTTATTTGACCATCTAAGTCTGTTTCCTTCTTATATAAAGCCAGCTAATATATCCCTAGTAGTCTGCAGAATGCATTTTGGAAAACATAGTTTTAGGTAAGAAATACATAATTTTTTACTAATACTTTAAGTTAGATTACTTCCTTTTGGTATATAAATGGCTATATTCACAGGCTAGATTTTCTGGTGTAGAGTTAATAGCTTTTTGTAGCCTGTTTAGCTTATTAATACAGTCTACTGCTGTAGAGTTCTGTTTAGTTTTTTGGGTTAGTACTCTAGCCAAGTCCCTCTTTCAATCCTACCCATTTCACAGGAATTTTTATATCCACGACTTTCCCAACTCTGGAGATGTAAAACCTAAACTTGATAGACTCTTAGTAAATAATTGGTTTGCTGCTGCATTTACCTCAAAAGTAATTATCATGGACATGTCCTCCTGACTGCCTTCAATTCCTCTTTTTTTTTTTTTCACTTTTAATTGGGATCTTGGCATCCCTCAAAGCCAACCCATTTCAGTTATGACTATTTCTTAAAGACTTCACAGACAGACATAGTGAATTTTGGGGAGGTGAGAGGGTAATTTTTTTGGCTTAGAACATGTTGTTTCTGAGATGCGTATGTATCAAACTTTAAAACATTGTACAATAGGAAGTCACATTTATGAATCTGAGAAAGGACTATCTGTGATGGATATTGATTTAGTAAAGATAACCATCTAGATGACCGTTGAAATCACAAGAGTGCATGGAAGAGCCAGGTAGACTGGAAAGGTGAAGATGTTGAACAGAAAGTCACTAGCTTTGAAAGTAGAGAGGAACAAGAGAAAAATGAGATTTTTTTTTTAAAGATTTTATTTATTTATTCAACAGAGACAGAGACAGCCAGCGAGAGAGGGAACACAAGCAGGGGGAGTGGGAGAGGAAGAAGCAGGCTCACAGCGGAAGAGCCTGATGTGGGGCTCGATCCCATAACGCCAGGATCACGCCCTGAGCAGAAGGCAGACGCTTAACCGCTGTGCCACCCAGGTGCCCCGAAAAATGAGATTTTGAATACCTTTCTAGATAAGTAGGGAAAAACCTACAAAGGTTATTGCCATAAGATAAAATGGAGGCATTGTTTGATGATGAGGGATATGATTGTTCAACAAACTATTCAGGGAGCCATATTTATGTGCCAGGCACTCTATTAGCACTAGACTACATAGGTAAATAAGACCGGATGATCCCCGACTTCAAAGAGCTTGAAATGTATAATGATACCTATGTTTTTAGGGAAAGCCAGGGCAGATAAGAAAGTATGAAGAGGTTTTTATTAAAATTACAATGATGAGGACATAAGAGACTCAGTGGAGTTTTTGTGGAGTAGTAGGGGAAAAAGTCATATTTAAATGGGTTGAACTGTAAGGCATTTATTTTAGATTATATGCATAAAGAAAAGATTGAAATACACCAAAATATTAAGCGTCTTAACTCTGGACTGTGGAATTACAAGTAATTTTTATTCTGTTTTTTCTCATATGCATTTTATAAATGCCTACAATCAAGACACATCTGTTTTATAATAAGAAAAATTATTTAAAAAATGAACTGTGTTCTAATGATTATTGTTAATTAAATTTTAAGTGTAAATGAAATGGAGGTATAACATTTACCTGAATAATATGATAAATATAAAGTAATTAAATAAAATGATTCAAATACTGACAGTAACAAAACCTTAGTAAACTTACTTTGAGGACTTCATTATTCTGATTGGCTCCATAATGATCTAATTAAGTCGATAATTGCCAAAACTCAAGTTGTTCTATGCTGACAACACATATCCACCAAAAAACTAGAGCTGCTTGAGCTGCTAGAAGTTTTTAAAAAGTGGAAAGCAAAGCATTAATTTATGTAGCTACTAAGTTGGCACATGCTAATGCTTCCAAAATGTAGAATAGCTTCAATTCCCACCAGTTTAGCAGCTGACATGATTATGTACATGAATCCTCTAGGAAATTGAAGAAACAGTAATAACAAGCCCAGTTAACAAGAGAAGAAAAGGACTGCCTGGCTGACTGTCTAAGTTTCCTGTGTTAACACTGATTATAAACATCGGTGGTGGTAAACACAGCCATTCCATGAGATTGGGCTGTGAACATTTATGGGAAAATGAGATCAGCAGCCATGATTCCATTCTATTAAAACAACTCCTCTGAGGCCTGTGTAGGATAATACCTTTGTTATTCTCCCTTCCCTTCAGCGTGGGAAAGGGACTATGGAATTAAAATTTCCAGGAGCTAAATGAGAAGGGGTTAAGTTGTTAATTTCTTCCAATGTTTTTGTAATGTTAGAAAAAATACACCTTGGAAACGAATGAACTACTAAGTTCTTTTTTTGTTTTCTTTCAGATACCTTTCACAAACAAATTAAAGCATTTTTGAAGTATTCCCAGGTGATTTCCTATGTCATTTAATAGAAAAGAGTATGTAATTGCTAGCCTGAAGCCATCAACCAATTACGGATTAAAATACACCTTGCGAGATATGAAACTTCAGGGGCAGTATAATCACATATTTTTAAATTGATTATTTGGCATTACTGAGCACACCTATAAGTTCCCTGACTTTAATTTATTCTCCCGCAACACACTTCCACCAGGCTTCCATGTGCTTAAAATTCCCAGGACTGTTCTTATATCTTAATATTACAATGCAGTGGCCCAGAGGTAGACTTGCAAGAAAATCAACTGTACATAGGGAGGAGGGAAGAGAATAGAAACTGTGGATTAGAAATCAGAATTTTGAGGTTTAAGATACCGTGAAGATGATCCATTCCACATCCCAGGACTGACCAAAACACATCAAAAGAATTTCAGTGATTTCCCCAACACGACACAAAGCTGAGGCAACATCAAAAGCTCTTCCAGCTGCCAGGATTCGTTGCACTTCCAACGGAAGCACAGTGAGTCCGTTTCCTTTAGAGAGACGCAAAGAAGTCAGAGAGCCTGGGAGGCCTGCCAGTGGCCCCTGGCCCCTGGTGAGAGTCAGTACCGACACAGAAGAAGGGGGTCAATGTGCATTGTGATCTCTGCGCTTTATATTTTAGAACCGCTTACGTAAAGTTCCTTACAAGCAGAAACAGAAGAAATGAAGCATCTCTTTATGGTACCAGTTATCACAAATACAGGAAGATTCATAATCCAAGGGAACTACTTTGACAGAGCTTTATCTTTTTTCACTTTTCAAGTATTTATTGAGTCTACCATATGCCTCGCACCAGCTGAGGCACTGACCTAGTCTGAGAAAGGGCTACATTTTAAAGTGAATGTTATCAGTATTTATATGAAAATAAGATGTTACATGCCTTCAAAAAGAAAAGAGTGAGAAGAAGGAAGGAGGAGAGGAAACACAGGGAGTTGGGGGGGCGGAAAGCTATCCATAAACAAGGGTACGTGTCAATCTCTTCTTCATATGCTGTAGAAGAGATGAGTAAGGAACCATGGAGCTGAGATTTAAAGTGACCTTTTATACTCTCTATATAACCTTGAGATGGTGTTGATCTGCTTGTCCTCAGTTGCTCAGTCATACAGTTTGCACACCAGACTTCCATTACTCCATTACTTGTAGTGTTTTTTAGAACCGCAAATATAGTTAAAAGCTCAAATGCAGGTAAAAATAGATTAAGTTCAACCCTAAGCTTTTGAACAACTATTAGAATTATGTTACATTTCTCTGCTACATATTGAAATGATTTTGATTGATTTCTAATAATGAAGCAAAAATCAAATTAAAAAAATTTACATTCCCTTAATAGCATCTAAGAGTTCACAGGTTGACAATCTTGGGGGACCAAACAACTTTCTCCTCTAGAAGATAAGACAGAATTAGCTCCTCCTGCAGAGCAGATGGCACAACTCCAAAGAGAAATATAAATACCTGCAATTTTCTTGATTGCAACTTCTCCTTCATACTTCTGAAGATGATTTCTTATCTCACCTATAGCAAAGATGCCCTATCGCTAAGCTCAGGAAGTTTTCAGAGCAGGTATTTTTAATGCCACTAACGATTTCATCTCAGGTTAGAAAGATTATATTTTTTAAAAATTATTATTGAAGTATAGTTGGCACACAATGTTACATTAGTTCCAGTTGTGCAACATAGTGATTCCACAAGTATATACATTATACTGTGTTTGCCACAAGCATAGCTACTGTCATCATGCAACACCATCCTAATACCATTGACTATATTCCCTGTGCCATATAATTTGTCCCATGATTTATTTCTTCATTCCATAACTAGCAAACTGTTTCTCCCATCCCCGTTCACCCATCCCTCTACCTCCCACCCCTCTGGCAAATGAAAAATTAGATTTTAAAAATTCTAATGTGTGCAATATTTTGCCTCCATAGTCTCATCATTTTTCCCCTGGCACCTAGCCCTGTAAATGAGAGTACCAAAATAAATACAATTCTGCCTACCCTCACTTAGATCAAGAACAAAACCAATATTCATTCAGAGAAAGACAATTATATGATTTCTCTCATCTATGGAACATAAGAACTAGGCAGATCGGTAGGGGAAGAAAGGGATAAAGAAAGGGAGGGTAATCAAAAGGGGGAATGAAGCATGAGAGACTATGGACTATGAGAAACAAACTGAGGGCTTCAGAGGGGAGGGGGTGGGGGAATGGGATAGACTGGTGATGGGTAGTAAGGAGGGCACGTATTGCATGGTGCACTGGGTGTTATACACAACTAATGAATCATCGAACTTTACATGAGAAACCAGGGATGTACTGTATGGTGACTAACATAATATAATAAAAAAACATTAAAAGAAAAAGAGAACAAAACCAATATTCAGGCACTTGAAATACCACACTAATTTTCATCAATGAAACAAAAAATAAATAAATAAATAAATAAATAAATAAATAAATAAATAAAAAATAAATAAATACATACTCTGCTAAACCTTGGAAAGCAAATATAGTTGATGTGCTGTTTCCTACTCAGGTATAGCAGATAGTAGAAAGCAGCGTATCACAAGTATGGGTTGACTGCACCCGTGTTGGGATCCCCTGTGATGCCTGTGTAAAATGCAGATTCTTGGAAATCCTCTAAGATCTCTGGAATCAGAATCTTTCGGTTGGGCCTAAAATTCTCTTGCCCACCAAAATCTGATAGCTGTAGGCATGGTGTAAGGTCTGCTGTTTTAGGAGTGCCAGAAGCCAAAGTCTAGGAAAGTCAGTGAGCTGGAAACTGGCACAGACCAATCTCAGTGCTGACACCCCTGGGCCCTCTCATCATTCTTGCTGTTTTTGACTTTCATTCTCATGCTGCTTGTATCCTTCCAGCCCCAGGAATCTTCTCTCAGTGAGAAGCTCCTGCTGTAGTAGGTACTCTTCAATTCCAAGGAATAATTTTATATCATTGGGACATTTGATGACTATAATCTCTGTAAATAGAGTTGAATGGCTTAGCCACATCCTCAGAGAATCACAGTCCATCTTTTGGAACATGACTTCAATTTGAAATGATGCCTCCAGATGGCCAGCTTTAAAGAAGATCAAATGAACTGTCCTTCAGTGGCCAAAGAGTCCCACATTCTAAAATTTAGTTGTTTTTGATATTAAGCAATGTGACCTTGTTATAACCACAATCTGTATTTTTTTCGTTGTCTGAGTGCAAACAAGTACTGTAGTGCATTCATTCATTTACTATAAAATATTCACAGAGCTCTATTAGCCCACAAATAACAGAACACCCTACTCTGTCTCTCCAATGAGAAATCATGTCCCATGATTACTTAAATTACCCAGATGATATCTGAGATTCTAATTCTATTTAAGGAGTGACTGTACAGTAACGTGTTCCTGCTTATTTCAGTACGTTCTTAAATCTTCTAGTTGGATTATATTATGGTTAACATGGCAGACAATGGTATGTAAACCCATTGGATCACCGCATTTGCAGTGAGCATAATGCAAGCTGTATTCTAATTCGAATGATATATTTACATAGGCTATAAGTCTTTGCACTAGAAAATGTGGCTCTGTGATATAATAATGTTATTTAAAAGTAGTTTCCTTTTCCATTTAATATGATTCATATATGTAATGAGAAACATGGCTTAAAGTTACCACAATGGTAGGATTGACATGCATATATTAACACAGAATAATATGTATGTCTAAGGGAATAAACCATATAAATAACAGGGAAATATGTTCAATGCATAATTATTTACCTGTCTTTAATGCTTCACGCCATATTTATATTATGGAAATATTGATAAGGTGAGGATTTAAAAGTATATAGCCAGTGCCTGTTCCATAGTGAATTGATAATTAGAATCGCTTGATTTTTGGTTATCATTGAGTAACAAGGATCCAGATCTTTCATCAGTGTAGTCATCTTGGATGAATCACTACACATCAGTCTAAGTTGTTTTGTTTTGTTTTCCTGTAACCTAAAATTGAATTGTTCATATAACCTACTTAACATAAAGCCTGCAATAAGTAATAACTCAACAAATGTTTGCTATTGTTATTAATATATTGTTTTAAGGATGTAGGCCTTGACATGTCTGGAAGGGCTTTTTCTATAGTTCTCTTTGAGCTGACACAGCTTATTTAAACACAGAAAACTAGGAAGAAAACAAAAACACATTCACTTTGAGTTTTTTTCTGATTTAATGTAGACTATCAGTCATTTGAAAAAATCCGGTTGTAAAACGATAATTAGCTTTTGTTTACATCGGTCATGGAAGTTTAGTTCATGCACTTTCCTGGTCAGTTGCATAGGAAGTGCTTACAATGTTCAGGCTTGATTGAGCTTGTTTTAAAAGACTGTAATTTTCAAACCCACGAGCCTATTTATTATGCACTTGATGAAGGGTGAATTTATAGTTAGGATGAATCATTTTGTACAGGTAATACTACACTTACAGGTATGGTATATTCTTCCTTCTGCAGAATGAACTCATATAGACGCTGAAAACCAAATACACAGTTAAGTTTCTCAAACACCAGACACGGATGATTTTTCCTAAATTCTTTGTCAGATGCTCAGGGATAGCAGAATACAATCATTTTACAAGACCTTCAATTTGTTGCTTCAAATGGCAGGGTGATTTTAGAAAATAAAAAATGTTTAGTAGCGGTATGGACTTTATCCCTCTAGATTCTTAGAATTCCATTGCTTCATGTTTGTAATCTCATGTATTGTCTTCGTAAGATATATTTATAGTGCTGCATGTTGCCTCTTAAAAAGAAGCACATTTTAAATCTTGTGATGAGTAAATCTAAAAGGAATTGATGGTTTTGTTCGATTAAGCTCTTCCTCTCCTCCCTTTATAGTAGGCATGTTACTGAGCACTATCTGAGGCTATAAAATTTGGAAAATTGTTATTTATTTAAATTTAGCACTTGCATAAGATATTCATAAAAAAATGCATTATTTAAGTTACATTAAATTATTCAATTCAAAGTAACTGGGTTTTTTTTTCCTTTCTGTATTCATTTTATTTTGTTTTTTACATGGAGCTGAGAGATACCCTTTCTTATTAATACTGCTGTGATACAGTTTGAGGCCAATTTTGAAAAATTTCACAATCACACAGCATTGGTTTAAGACTCTTCTTGGTGTGGGTGTTTACCCCAAAGATACAGACGTAGTGAAGAGAAGGGCCATATGCACCCCAATGTTCATAGCAGCAATGTCCACAATAGCTAAATCGTGGAAGGAGCCGAGATGCCCTGCAACAGATGACTGGATTAAGAAGTTGTGGTCCATATATACAATGGAATATTACTCAGCAATCAGAAAGAATGAGTTCTCAACATTTGCTACAACATGGACGGCACTGGAGGAGATAATGCTTAGTGAAATAAGTCAAGCAGAGAAAGACAACTATCATATGATTTCTCTCATCTATGGAACATAAGAACTAGAATGATCAGTAGGGGAAGAAAGGGATAAAGGAAGGGGGGGTAATCAGAAGGGGGAATGAAACATGAAAGACTATGGACTATGAGAAACAAACTGAGGGCTACAGAGGGGAGGGGGGTGGGGGAATGGGATAGACCGGTGATGGGTAGTAAGGAGGGCACATATTGCATGGTGCACTGGGTGTTATACACAACTAATGAATCATCGAGCCTTACATCGAAAACCGGGGATGTACTGTATGGTGACTAACATAATATAATAAAAAATCATTATTAATTAAAAAAAAAAAAAAAAAAAAAAAAAAAAAAAAAAAAAAAAAAAAAAAAAAAAAGACTCTTCTTGGTGACAGACTGTAAATAATATTCTTTTTATATTTTTGATTATCATGTGTTTGTTGAATACTATGCTTTAATTAAGAATTTGCTATGCAACATCAAGGGTATCAAAGTTTTTTTTTTATTATTTTTGCAAAGAATAGGAAAACTTGCAGAGATTTACTTGGAAATATTAAATTCCAACAGAATTCTCTGGGAGACATTTTCTAAAAACTTCAATACAAATGATAATAAGTTACTACTATAATATTCAAAGGATTATATTTCATGTAAGATGTGGATTTGAACAAAATAAATGAGTTAATTAAACATAAAAATAGATAAAGTCTTGAGCAATGAGGTATTACAGTTGAATTTAACTTGGAGATGACATACTGCCAAAATGTGACCAATCTCTTGTATATAAAATCATTTTTACAATGAAAAAAATATGTAACTTACAAACACCATTACAGAAGTATGCATATAAATAACCAAATACATTTTTAGATCAGAACAAAGAAAATTTCAGTAACATTATTCTGTTTTCTTAATTTAGATATCTTTCTTTTGCATTTTCTAAAATATAGAGCAATCATATGAAGTTATTTGATTAGAATCTTCAGTAAATCTTGTAACGAACTCTAGGTAGCAGGAAATTTTACATCTAGACATATTTCTATACATGTCTCTAGAAATATTCTGGACATATTACTAAGTAATTAGCTAAGTACCATCAGAGTTCAACTCTCATTATACTGACTCTTTTCCCTCATCTGTGAGAAATGACTTTGGACGACATAATTCTAATGTATCTTTCAAATATGAATTCCTAGTTTTTCATGTTTCATGAGACTGGATTTATGTTGGCATTAGATTAAATTTAGCATATTAATTACTTGCTCTGTAGTTTTTGAAAATTAATACAAATAGAGGGATATGTTGAAAAATGAAATTTGTAAGAATCTCCTTAGTGCATCATTTGAATTATTTCCAGGGTTGTAGATCAAATAAATTCATGATTTTCAAGTATTCTCGTCAATTTTTTCCACCCAAGCTTTTTTGTTAGTGTATGAATTGAATAATAATATATCAATTCTTATCTAATATTTATAAAAGACTCCACTCAGATTGGCACTTCTTTTCTCTCTCAGACTTTCACAGTGAAGGCCTGGTTATATAGCCTTATAGTATGTATACATTAGCATTTTGTATTTACATTTGTATTTTTAAAAGCTTAATAGTGCAAAAAAATTCCACTTAACTTTTATCATGAAAAAGTTAATGAAAATGCTGCTAAATTTATCTAAGTAAATTAGAAAACCAAATGGTTTCAAGATATATGTGCTCATTAAATGACTTGCAAATGGTATTTCTGTGAGATCCATTTGTTTTTTGAATTCTTGACAGCTCAATTTTTTTTTAATTTACTGAATAATTAGTTAATATTGGTTCTATCCTTGCAAGTCCAATAGCCACAGATAGATTACATTGTGAGCATGCCTCAGGCATACTCAGAATCAAACAAACAAACCAAAGCCCATTTTATTATTTATCTTGTGAGGGTATTCCTCAACATAAAGCATATAATAATAGTAGTTAAAACAAAAAGGGGGATATCAAAGAGGCATAATTTTGGGGGTAAGCAGAAGGAGTTGGTGGCAAAAGCCAGGGATATATAGGGAAACAGGTAAATTTCTTTGGGTTAATGGGAAAGAACTTTCCATGCATATACTTGGGAGGTGCTGGAACCAAACTGTTTGAATTCAGGGATTGAGTTAGTATGATTTGAGATGGAGGAAAGAGGCTGGTCAGTGCTGCAAATTGAGTGAAATTTTGCATTGAAAGAGGTGGCTGCTTTAAAACAAAAACAAAAACCATTGTGATCAGGCAAGCTAACCACAAGCTTGATGACTGACTGCACTGCTCTCAGCATAACATGGAAGAACCCCAAAGCTGCCAATATTAGACTGGAGAGGTAGGATGAGATACAGCCAAACATCCACCTCATCTTAGGCACACACATGCACACACATCCAACAATATTGATGAGGGAACGGAAGGCAAGCTGAGGACAAAGCAGAAGCTTACACCCTGCAACCCCCCCCTCCCCATGGGATGTATGTGACATTCCTCAGGCACTCCTGGCTGCCCTAAAGGACAAAGAAACAGTCCTTACTACCTACAGGCCATTGACAAGTCCTTGAAACAGGCACCGTTGACATTCCTCTAGGAATTCAGCTGCCTCGATGTTAATACTTTGTTAAGGGCAAAAGGCAGTCCTAGCCTGACTCCCTCCCCTCCACCAAGATCCTGTAAGTCTACTTTAACGTATAAAAATTCCTTTGGAAACTTCATCTCTAACCACCCCCCCCCAAGATACATATTGGCAATCATCCCCCAAGCATGTGGCCCACCGATATACATCTGAAGGGTCTCATGACTAAGGTTTTATTAGACGGTAATAAATGACCTTTTCCCAACAGTAGCTAGCCCCCTCAAGGTCCTGGAAACCTTGCTTCCAAAATTCCTTAGAGACTTATGCTATCCCTAACCCCCTTCCAACTTGAGGTTATATAATGGGCCATTCCTCACAACCCCGGTGGAGCAGCTCTTTCCGCCCATGGGTCCTGTCCCCGTGCTTTAATAAACCACCATTTTGCACCAAGGATGCCTTAAGAATTCTTTCTTGGTTGTCGGCTCTGGACTCAACCCCACTGAACCTCACCTATATTCCCCAACCTCATCAATATGACAAATAAATAAGTAAATACATAACTGAAGGTGATTATGTTCCAGAAGAAATGCGATTTAAGATAAAGGATGGAAAAATTTTTAAATAAATATATTTAGGAAAAACAAGTAGATAAAAGAAGGCATAATATCCAAAAATAATAGGACGTTATAAAATGAAATCAGAGTTAACTAAATAAAAATAACAGTATTTTTAAAGACAAAATAATTTGAAATCTTGGCAAACATACCTATAGGCATTTAAATAAAAGTTAAATGGAGAGGTTACACACTAAGTTATACAGAAAAAGAAATGATGAATTATAAAATACTACTGAGAAATTTATCAAGAATAAAGTGCTAAAAATAAGTAAATTTAACAAGGAGGGTGTTAAAAGCTACCAAGACAAAGAACACATTCCCTACAAAGGAACGACAATTAGATTAACAGAAGTCTTCTCATTAAGTTAATATAAGTCACAAAACATCTGAAAGTGTTGGAGAGAAAGTACTACCAATTTAGGATTACTTACCTATATAATATGATTTAATATTAAGAGGAAGATGATATTTTAAGACCGAAGGAACAAGACAGTTTGCCTTTTATTGACCCACACTGAAATATTTTAGAAAGATTTGCCTCAACATAAAAGTAAACCATTAGAAATGTATGGTGTGCAAGGAAAAAATAGCAAATGCTGAAGTTAAATTAACTATTGATGTTAAGTATAATATCCGATCATCTTTTAAAGGTGAAGCTATTATTATCACTAATTTCATATAAGGTCTTATATTTTGAAAACGTGTTGAAAGCTTGAGATTTTTTGTTGTTCAGATGAAAGTTATAATGAATATTTTTTGATGAGAGAAATCCATCTTCAGCTTCTAAGTAGAGAAAGAAGGGGATATATTGAAAATATATTCAGTCTAATAGAAAGTATGAAAAGAAACAAAGTAATCAGATATACAATGGTTAAAAAAGAACAACACACACATACATGGAATAAAAACCTAATTGTAGAAATGTTAAAATATATCAACAATCTTAATAAATGTAAAACTATTATATTCACCTACTAAGGATAGATTTTCATAATGGTTAACAGAAACGCCGTGTGCTGCTTTGAAAGTAGATACCTAAAGTAGATCACACTGACGGACTAGAGGTAAATGCAGATTTAAATAGGAATCCCAACAAGCTCTGATGAAGAACTTTCTATGTTCATTTTAAAATGGATATGGAAGAGAAAAGAACCAAGGGTTTCCCTTACTGTATATCAAGAATTGTTATGAGACTCTAGTTAAATTAAAGTCCGTGCTATATGCATAGGAAAAGATAGGTTAAAAACAACCACGATACAGGGAAACCCAACCTTTAACCAAGACAGAGTTATAAACCGGGTAAACCTCTTTAAAAAAACTTTAGTTGAGGGTGCCTGGGTGGCTCGGTTGGTTTAGTGACTGCCTTTGGCTCAGGTCATGATCCCGGGGTCCTGCGATCAACTTCCACATCAGGCTCCCCCTGCCCTGCAGGAGCCTGCCTCTCCCTCTGCCTGCCACTCCCCCTGCTTGTTCCCATGCTCTCTCTCTGTCAAATAAACAAATAAAATCTTAAAACAAAACAAAACAAAAACAAAACTTTAGTTGAGTAGAATACAGGTAAGGTAAAAATAAAATTAAAGTACAAAAGAAAATTTAAAAAATAGAATACAAGAAAATATAAGAAAAATAAAATAAAATCTTGTCCCCATACAATGCCCCCAGATTAATTCCAGATCAATGAAAAAACTAAAGTGAAAACTTCACATGAAAGTATATGTATGAGAATATATTTATGAAAGGGAAGTTTTCTTCTTAAATATTAGTTTTATTATGAGCCATTAAACAATAAATCATATACATTATAATTAGAAATTATATATATTATAATTAAAAGTAAAAGTAAAAATAGAAAATATAATTGAACATTTATTTAAAAAAATAAGCTGTTCAAAAGCCAAAGTTGAGGGGAAAGCCATGTTGCCTGAGTTAGTTTCCCTTTACGCTCTATAGGCAATTATGCCCCCTAGGGGTTGGCATCAGCTATTTTTGTGTTTACTGTGGGACAGTAAGCAGGCTGAGTCAAGGTTGTACCTTGCTCTTTCAAGAAAAGTAATGAAATGAAAGAAGCATTTAAGTGTGCTTGAGGGAAGTTTTGATAGATTTTCCAGCTACCACTCAGTATTTTCTTGGCTGCTCTCTGGGTGTTCAAGGAGCCATTTTGCAATAGATTCCCTTATTAAAGAAGCTTGAGAGGCATTTCTCTCAGCCTCCAGCAGCAAGGAATCATTATGGTCATTTCTGGTTCTAATTCCATGAGAACAGAAGAAGGGAGATAAATTTTACTGGCAATCTTGAGCCCAGCCAGTTCTGTTGGGAGTTTTATATTCATTACCTGGAAAAGAAAAATTGGAGAACCAAAGCTGCTAAAAAAAAAATTAAAAAAATAAATACATACATAAATAAATAATTGGTTGTCAGGGTTACAGGATTTTTGCAGAATTACAAGTCCTGAAGCAGGCCATTTGAGGTTTGGATGTTGCTACTAAATGTTGTTACCTGCCTTTAGACTAGAGACAGTATCTAGATGGAATTGCAAGTTAGCTCCAATTCTATGTAGGTTAATTCTGTGAAATATTTGCCCCTAAATTTAATTAGGAGATATCCCCAAAGACCTCATATGTGAAATTCTCAGAAATCAAAGTGGTACCTGTGCCTGCCTTTATTTTCTTTTTGAAACATTTGCTTCAAAAGATGTATACTCTGGGAGGTTGGTGAGGATATATTGCCTGGATCCACATGTCTAGTCTACCTAAATTAGTGGATTTTGTCTTGATAGATTGTTACCAAGAATGTAAAAGCACATGGTATACTTGGCCTGGAGCACCGTAAATACCCAAAAAGCACTTTTTACTGTTAATCATAAAATAGTATGCTACTGTTCTTTGTTTTTCATCTTTCTTCTGTTTTCTTTCTTTCCAAACCTATTAAATTTTTTTCGTAAATCCAACCTTTTACCTGTGGTTTATTTTTCAAATTTGAACCACTGGTATAAAATAAAATGCAGGTTTTCTTATGTCATTTAGAACTAATTCAACTTTTGCTACGTGTTTGCCCATGACTCAGGTTTTAATCCCCAGCCACCACTGGCCACATAACTAGCTAGTACAGTTTCTGTTAACTCCTGTTAGGAATTTCTTGGAAAGTTTCAACTACTCTTGTCTGCTTTGGTTCTAGTTATTAGTAATGTGCCCATCTTCAGTTGACTTAGCTGAAATTTACCTTTATGCTTGGTTTACTCACTGCTTTCTCTATTTTTCATGAAAGCATGGAGGTTTTAATTTTGAGAAACTTTGTGAAAATCCTCCTGGCAGAACTGGGTCACAGTAACCTATTTTCCCTTCCACACCATGGTGGCCCAGATCTCTCCTTCTGGGGAGGCATTAAGTTGTTCGGGAAAATATTCTGGGTCCCCATGACTTCTGCTACTAACTGTGGACTCCATCTTTGGACTTTCCCCCATACTTCTCTGAATATGAAGTAGAATACCTCTGAGACTCAGCTGACCTGAATGAATGGGCAAGTTTCCCCCACGGCATTTCAGTTTTAAATACAGAAGAAATTAAGTTGTTCCCTGTGCAGCACTTCATTGTTAAACTGTGACAGATTTTTTTTCCTGTACAATAAATGTAGTCCCCGATTTAAAGAACACAGGCTACTAGAAACCTTGGTATAGAAAAGGTTGAATTTAAAATCTGACATTGACAAAATTGCAATGATTTTTTTAATAGCAAATAAAATCTGTAACATAGTACCTTTGGGATTTTAGACAGAGTCAATCCTAAGAGCTGCATTCTTCCTTAATTTACATTTTAAGTGCTCATCAAGGTAGAAGGCAATGAATTCAGAAGACAGAGCCTATAATGATTTTCTCTTCTCTTGAACTAGGGCAATATCCTCAAGGTCATATAATATATTATTATTTTTAAACTTTAAAGCATCATTTTTCATACTATGTCAGGCAAACTTACTACAGCTTAGATACAAACTAAGGTAATAGGACTTTCACACCAAACATAACATGAAGTTGCTAATCTTTAACTAACATTTTGCAATGTGCAATAAAGTTACATCCAGAGTGTTTTAGGAGAAACAAACAAACAAACAAAACAAACAATGATCAATGTGATTGGTTAGTTTTTGTTTCCATGATTACTTCCACTTGGTACTTACTTTGAAAAGAATGAGGAAATTATAACTCTCCGTTTATATTGCCATGGCATACAGATGTTGTTCCTTTATTTTTCTTGAGAATACAAATTCAAAGACAAAGAAAAACATGAACTTTATCATTGTGATTAATGGTTTTTTTCTTTTTTAAATTTAACATACGAAACCTGTGGGATATCAGCTTTGAGAGAGCAGGTGAATGAAGGAGAATGGGAAAAGAGACTTCAGAAGGATGGCTAGGCAAGTGAGGGAAATTACGAGAATTTTGTGTGATTGAAGCGAAAGGGAGACGAGGTCATGTAAAGTGGTCACTTTTGTGAGAGCAGTTTCAATGGATTAGTTTGGTAGAAGGTGAATCACAGTGGGTTGAGACTTAGAGTGCAAGTGTTAAGAAAATCAGTTTAGGAACACAGCCACAGGTAGAATCCACATCTTTTGACTTTAGCTGTTGCTCTTTCTGCTAAGGCACGCTGCTGCTCAGCATTAAAAATACTGTTGGTACAATTTTTAGAAATGAATGTTTTCAGGTTATCAACCACCAGAAGCAAAGTGCCTGTTTGATGTCTGATTTCTGTGAAAATGAGCTAAAACTCAGAAATTCAACATGTCAAATAAATCGCATACAAAGGTATAGGAATGATATTGAAGTTGCTTCTTTTTTGACCTTTTCACACATACACCAGGTGGATGTACAGTCCAGAAAAGCTGAGTACAGCATACTAAGATATATCACACTATGTTGGTCATATTAATACATGCTTTTAACCAATCATCTTGTACCGTGTTACAGACTGCAGCTTTCAGCAAGCTGGGAAATTGATGCCCTTTTTTATGTACATACCAACACAGATAATCCAGAATATTAATATCAAATTTATTTTAAAATAACTCCAATCTATTCATTTTGAAGAAGAAACTGACAGCAGATGGTTTGATAAACTGTATGCAAATACTTGCATAAAATTTATTTTTTAATATTGTCTACTGAAGGTCATCAAAAAAACAGACATATGGAATAAATTTAATTTCAGCCTACACGTAATGTACGTTTTTACTATCAAATCATGAATATATTATAAAGTCAAATCTGGGGACCTTTTTTGGGAGATTGAATATGAGTCATGGGTCACTTGTATGTTGTCTTGTTTTTCCTGCCTCAGTTTGAGGCACCAGTACTTACAATTTGAAGTCCAGGCTATCGTAAGGTTATATAATTTATAAAATTCCTTGGTTAAGTCAGCTAGACCCAAAGTTTCATTCTGTTCCATAGTTGTCAAACATGCTTTAAAAATATATATATCCCGTATTGTATATAACTATCCATATACAACTATAAACATCTATAAGGTTATATAACTATATCTCTCACAAATTTTATATATATTCATAAAAATTATTTATTTATACAAAAGTACATATTTATTTATATATAATAAATATATATAAAACTACTGTATAACTACAATTACATAAGCACTGTTGTAACCATCTATATATAACTTTAACCATAGCTATATATAACTGTCTTCCCAGTGAAGATCGTTGTGAAAAAACAAATGTACAAAACTAAACAAAAAAAAACCTGAAAATTCTACTTAAGCAATAGGATTCTGCAGAGATGGTGACGCTGATGTCCTTTCTGTTGGCTTCTGGAAACTCTAGAGAGTAGTAAATACGAAGTTGTTGGGGTTCACAGAGATGTGGCTTCTAAACAGTGCCCTAGGCACTGAAAGCATTTGTGTGTCCTTTCTTTCCATAGTGAAAGGATTCTAGTCAGATGTATTGTAGCATTTAAAAGAAAAATACTATATTTGGAACCAGGACAGTGACATTCCAGGCCCATGACTACCTTCGTCGTGGGCACACCGGTTATCATTACTGCTTTTCATATTCTTCCCATATAAAAAGAAGGGGTTACACTAGGTCTCTAACATGATTTTCCTTTCTGTTATCTTGTATTCTGTGTTGTAGTTAAATTTTTTACTTTAAAATTTTTTTAGTGCACTAGAGGAGTTCATAGAACTGCAGCATAAATGGTTTTGTAATGCAAAGATGGTTTTGGAAAACAAATATTTATCACCCAACATGCTTTTCATGATGTGGGATTTTCATTTGTTTAAAGCAGACAGAGTACACATATCTTTTTTTTTTAATTAAATGGAATTCAGTGTGAATACTTTCTCCTAATGCAAGCTTAAATTATTATACATTTCACACTGCAGTCCTTCCAAAATGCCAATGAATATATTTTATCTATATTTAGCTTCTTTCTTTTTCAAGTTAAGTTGGCTATTGAAAGGTATAATTGGTGAGAATCTGGACAGTTTTGTTCATCCAAATTAATGACTCAGATGTCATTGAAATAAAAGTTCCTCCTTCTTTGAAAGTTAATTTAATGGTCATAATTCTTATTATTTAACAATTATAATTCTATTCTTATCTCAGATGTTAAGAAAAAAGGGTTCTGCACATGCTATAGTCTTTCAACAAAGTATTACATTTAAAAGTTTTAGTCTCTTTCACAATATGAACCAATAAGACAGGATTAAGAATTAAAGAAGCTTCCGTGTTTCCATGTGTATCCATATAGAATTGAAAGATGCTTACCCACGCAGTATGGACATAGAAGTCACATAGCTATTGCTCTCTCATGATCACTGCCTTTGTCTGTTGTATCTGCATTTACATTGATCCAAAGTGAATGTAAGCAAAAGATCCTCTCTTCCTGTGGTATTCAGTCTGAGTAAGTAGTTGTTTGCTGTCTATGGCTACTACTTTACAGGATTTTCTTCTATATCTGCATCATTATGTGTGTGTTAAAAGTAGAATTACATGACAGAACCATGGGTTAAATTCTAGTGGAGTCAGCCTTCAATTTTGACAATGACCAGCATTCCAAACTTGACACTACCCTGTTACATTTCTCTTTCATTATACTTAGTTCAATATAAGCACTAATACCTATCAGAAAAATATTTTTGGATAATTAAACACTATAAGGTACTGTCCTAATAATTTTAGTAGGATATGCATGATCTGTTTTTCCTTTGCTTCTCTCCAGTGTGGTCCTACAGCACTAAGGCAGTGACTCTTAGCTGTTCTTGTATTGTTTTTAATTATGCTTATTAGAATGAACATTTGAAGTTGGGACAATGATTAGGAGAATCCATTGCTCTGATAAGGATAATCAACTGCTAGATGGAAAGAATCTACTTCTGCGATAGGGAGAATCCATTGCCCATAATGAAAGTAGATTCTTTTGAAAATTTCTTTCCTAAGAGAAATATTAAATTAGAACTCAACCACAGAGTTCAAAGTAGTAGGTATGAAGTTAAAGCAGGTCAAAAGATAAAAACAGTTACTGCAACAGATTTGTCTGATAGATGATGTTCTTTTGCTTCTTTTAGTCCCTCGGGTCCTTCCAATTTCAGTTGAGCTAAGGGAATGAAAAGACAGTCAGTTCTTGACAAGAGAGGCTTTTCCACAGGAACTTCCCACTGAAAACCTGGTTTTGATCCAGATGTAAAAGAAAAGCTTTTTCTAATAACAGCAACTTGAATTCTAGATTGATTTCATAGTCAGTTGTAATGAATATTTTCAATTACATGAAGAATATGAAGAATCCCTTAATGTATACCTACTATTTCAAATTAATTACTTATCACCATTAATTTATTCATTCATTTATCTATCTGAAAATATTTATTGAGCTCATGCTGTATGCCAGGTACTGCTCTAATTCACACAGGTAATTAACAAAGTCCTGTCTTTATGGAGCTAACATTCTGGTTGGAAACAGAGAATAAACAAACCAGTAAAAATATAGCATGCCAGATGATAAGAGCTATGGCTTCCAGTCATTCTGTTCCAATGAAAATTTCCATGCATCTTTTCCTCCAGACTTAAAACTTCACTATTTTCATTTTCTCTACCTCCTAGCAGCATTTAATTCTCTATTTTGACTAAACCTCCCTGAGGGCTTAGTCTTTGGATCTCTTCTCCTCTCCAACCTCTCCCCATCTCATACCTAGATTAGATGACATATAAATGCTAAGAACTCCAAATAGGTATATCTAGCCCATATCCTTTGCTCAACTTCAGGTTCCTATGTCCAATGACTATTTAACATCTCCAGTAGGACTACCAAAAGGTCTCCAAAAAAAAGGAGTAATAGTTTTCTCCCTCAAACCTGTCCTTCCGCATAACCTTATCCAGATCAATAAGTCTACTCAGAATAATCTGGTACAGATGCTAGACTATATAGGGTCATAAATCCCTTCCTACAGATGAGGCCCCTGTAATGCAATTGGTTTTGCTTAGGTTATACAGTATGACACAGGTTAAGTTAGAAGTCAATTTCTCTGTCTCATAGAATTATAGAATACCAAAAAGGAAAAAAGGCACTAGTAATCATTTAGGCCACTTCCCTTACAGAAGAGAACAAAGAGAGGTCTGTGGAAGTTAAGAAACTCCGAGATTGTGATAGAACTGGTTTAATGCACCTTCTTTTTATCTATGTAAGGATGTTAGCCTTCTTAAATCAGTAATCAACAGTGCAAAGTGAAAAGACACTTAAGGGAGATATGTAAAAATTGTAGCAGAGAGCAGCCAAGTCCATGTGAAATTGACAGGGACAACTTCACAGAGGAGGGGACTGGCGCTATCTTTGAAGACCTAGAGTGTTTTTCTAGGCTGGAGTGAGAGGCAGTGCGGGTACTCCAGGTGAAACCCTTAGATTCACCTGCAGACTTCTCCGCAACATTTGATAATGTTGGGGATTTGCTTCACCTTGACATTCTTTTCATTTCAGAGGCACGATACCACAGTTTACTTCCCCATCTCAAATGCTATCTTTCATTCCTAAGGCAATACTTTAAACACTCTTAGTTTGTTTTCCCAAGTGAGGTGAGATTCTAGAGAATGTGTAAACAAATCGAAATCCCTGAAATTTGAATCTACTAAATCTTGTAACTACTCTAAATCCTATTGCCATGAGCAGCACAGCATGTTATACCATATGGTGAATAAAATAGTTTGATTCAGAGAAAAATATTATTTTTTGAACAAGAGAAACCTCTCTCCATTCCCCTTACCATTTTCAAGTCTAACTTTGTTAAATTTAATGTTAAGCAGATACTTTTTAGATTTGTAAACATTTTGTTTTCTCTATGTTAATAACGAGGTTGTTTTCTGATGCTTCCATATAAATGTTGAGGTTGCAAGGAAAAGTCATAGGATCATTATTGCACCATCTGTTCCAGCTGGTTTGTTTTAGTCACATGCTTTTCAGTGTTCTTACTGAGCTATCAACAAACTGCCAATTAATTATGAAAACCTAACAGGTTGTCAGAGGTTACAGTACTGAGAAAGTGAGATCATGAGTCAGTATATCATGGAATCGATTACTTACTACTGATTTACAATTTCCAGAACTCTTCTGTGGATGAGTGAACTTTTAAAGACATAATAATGACATAATAACATCTTTGGATCCTGTAGCTAAAGGGAAGTAAGAAAATGATAATTATTTTCTGAGCATCTATCAAAGTGTCATCTTTTTATTTAGGTTGCTAATTGATAGCTATATAATTGGATTCAATTATTTTTCTTAGTATTATCTTAATGGGGAAAATCTTGCAAGGTAGGCATTCACAGAAGATAAATGCAAACACTGGTCTTTGTCTTTTGTCTTGTCTAACACTTACTGCTGAGCTCAATGCCTATCTGCAATAGAAATCAGAGTTCTCCAAAGGGAAAAAAAAACATATCTGGTCTTTTAGAAAAGATTTTATTTATTTATTTATTTATTTATTTGAGAAAGAGAGACAGAGTGACAGAGAGAAAGAGATTATAGGGGGCAGGGCAGAGGGAGAGGGAGAGACAGAGAATTTCAGGCAGAGTCTGCACCTAGCACAGAGCCAGACTCAGGGCTCTGGGATCATGACCTGAGCTGCAACCAAGAGTTGGACGCTCAACCGACCAAGCCACCCAGGTGCTCTGGTATCTGACTTTTAATATCAGTGGTTTCATTTTATCTGTGACACCAAATAAATCACTCCAGTTGTCTGATAGCTTTTGCTGAGATAAAACATTTTTATTTTTCTATTTTAAATTTTTGTATTAATAAGAAATTTTAGACTTGAAAATTACAGGACTATCAATGAAAAAAATAATCATGGTTAATAATATGAGAAGTAGATTAAAATGGTATAAATAAGTTGTATATACCACTGAAGATTTGCATGTTGACTTGCTACCAACTTTTAGTGAAATTTCTTAAAGCAGATATTCCTAGCCTATTGCCTTTTGACAGAGAAAATATTGATCTAATTATTAATGTGTGGAAGTTTTCTCACCCAAGATTTGTGAGATTTTTTGTCACCCATTATAATTAATTAATTGTTCATTTAATATGTATTTTATAGTATATGAAATATTTGTAGCCGTGTGGAATCTATGTGTGTGTGAGTGTGAGTGTGTGTGTGTTTGTGTGTGTGTGTGTGTGAGAGAGAGAGAGAGAGAGAAAGAGAGAGAGAGGACAGAAAAAGAAAAACCCTTAAATGAGTGGTTTAAGAAATTTATGACCCAACCTTTACCCTGTCATAATGAGACAAGGTTGTTGCCAGGTCTCTTTCCTCCCTCTCTTGTTTAGTATTCATAACTCTTAGAAAATATCCCTTCAGCCAAGTTGGTCCTGTTTGCTTTATTCTTGGGCTCTATCTTAGCTTTAAAATATTCCATCCAGTTGTCTTATAAACAAATATTTACCTCTGAGAGAAGTATTAGACTATACATCAAAATGACAGCAAAGGGATGGATTGCAAATGAAATTATTTAGTTTTCTGGTTTAGTTTTCAGATGTTTTGTAGTGGTAGTGAAATAGGAATTGCATTCAATATCATCAGAATGCAAGAAAACACAATCTTTTTTTTAACTCTTGAATTCAGGATGACATTCATTTATACATTCATTTATTGAGTGTCTAGTAGGTACCAGACTATTTGCTAGGCCCAGATGATATAATGCTGAAAAAAAAAGAAAAGAAAAGAAAACACACACCCCCACACAAAACCAGATCCCCATATTCATGACATTTAAAGGAGAAGAGAGATATATAATGTAGTGAGGAAGTCCAGCATTATTCAAAATATCATATTAATGATGTATAATTACAAATGGTTGCTCTGAAATTAAGGAAAACTGATCTAGGAGCATGAGTAACTAAGAAATATAACTCAGGCTTGGTGTTATGGGGAAAGATTCTTAAGGGGTATGTTTGATATGTGAAGGCCTTTGGGGAATAAATGGGGGTGGGGAAAGATATATTTCAAGTGGAGGAAATAGTACAAAAGTCTCATAGTGAGAATGGACCAAGTTCAGAGAACTAAATGAGAGTCAGTGTGGCTGGAGAGCAGTTTTTTAGAGGAAGAGAAAAACATGCAGAGCCTAGACTCTGTAGGCACTGGTAGAATAGGTCAGGGATTTTGACTTTTATCTTAAGAGTAAATTAGTATATCCCAAAGTTATTAACAAGCGCAATGACATCATGATATTTGCATTTGACGTGATTACTGAGGCTATCGCATAGGGAATGATTCAAGGTGCATGCGCATGAATGGGGACTGTCAGTAAGGATGTGCTTGAGGCAGTTTAGGGGACATGTGGTGCCAATAGCTTGAACTAGGGTTGTGACAGTAGACTGGAAAGAAACTGATTTGGGGAGATATATTTTGAAGGTAGAACAAACAGAAATTAGGGATGCATTTAGTATGGAAGGTAAGGGAGACAAAGATGTCTCCTTCATTTCTGGCTTGACTAAATGGGTGAATGAAAATCTGGGAAAGTGTGACTTTATGTGGGGTTTGTATACCATGAGCTGTTTTTTAAATATACGTGTGGGGCTGTTAAGTATGATAACCATCCTGATCTGGAGATCGGATGAGAAGCAATGATATATAAAGGTTCCTCCTGCTATCCGAAAGTACGGCATTCCTATGAAACCTTTCATAAGCCAAAAAGAGCATAAAACGAAGGGGCAATTACCATTACTTTTTACGGAAATTTTTTTTTAGTTTTCTCAGACCCCCAAAATAACCCCTCTTAGGCTTTTCTGATACCTTAGGACACATCTTGCTAACGGATGCACAATATTAAATCAAGATACAGCACAGATGCTCACAGACACAGTTCAAAGCCCTGGTGGCTAGGTGCTGAGATGCTGAGTGCAGTTCCTGGGACACAGCTTGGCAGGGCCACACTCTCTACTCCGTGCCCCTGAGGCATGCGGCTTCTGGGCTGACTGCAAAACAAATACTGAATTCTCTTTTCACCTTTTTTTGGTGAAAGCAAAATCCTTTTCAGATTTCTTTTGGTTAGTGAAAACAAGTACTAGTGTAGGTGTTCCATAAGAGCAAAGTGGTCTAATGTGAACTTTTGAAAAGCAGGAGGTAGCTGTAATTAAAACCATGGATGACGCTGAATGTCTGGCTGGATGAAGAGAGTAGGTAAGAGGCTAAGAATGAGATTTGATAAACTATAATATTTAATGGTGAAGCAAAGGAGTGGGATGAACCTGCAAAAGGACTGAGAAGAAGTTTCCATAAATTCTAGAGAAACAGAAGAGAGGGGTGTCTTAAACACCAGGTAAAGTGACGATTTCTTGAAACAAATAAATGTTACTTTCACAGTGTGATAGGGGTAGAAACATGCTTGAGTGAACTAGGTTCAGAAATTACCTAAAATGGGGGCGCCTGGGTGGCACAGCGGTTAAGCGTCTGCCTTGGGCTCAGGGCGTGATCCTGGCGTAATGGGATTGAGCCCCACATCAGGCTCTTCCGCTAGGAGCCTGCGTCTTCCTCTCCCACTCCCCCTGCTTGTGTTCCCTCTCTCGCTGGCTGTCTCTATCTCTGTCAAATGAATAAATAAAATCTTTTAAAAAAAATTACCTAAAATGAGATACACAACTCTTTCAGAAAATTCACGAAGTAGAGGAGAGAAATTATCTTAAAACCTGGGTGATTTGAGCATCTTTAAAGATGGAAGTTAACTGAGTGGGGAAGTTTAGGTAACAATAACTAGCAGGGTTAATTAATGGTTAAGCTTCTCAAGAAGTCAGACGTACAGAACAGAGTAGACAGGAGGAGAAAGAGCTCTTCTATTGTCACAATAGGGGCAGAGATATGTTGGTGAAAATGATAAAGTGGGGTATAGTTTAATTCAAGCATAGGTTTGGTTTTTGGAAGAGGGCTTAGAGCTTGTATGATAATAAGTTTATGCCATTTTACAGTTTCTCTGGTATATTCAAAGACACAGAGCGGTGGGCAGACTCATATGGCTTTTAGTTTAAAGCACTTAAGAAATTTTTTAGAAGGGGCGCCTGGGTGGCTCAGTTGTTAGGTGTCTGCCTTCGGTTCAGGGCGTGGTCCCGGAGTCCTGGGATCGAGTCCCCAGTCGGGCTCCTATGCTGGGAGCCAGCTTCTTCCTCTCCCACTCTCCCTGCTTGTGTTTCCCCTCTTGCTGGCTGTCTCTCTCTCTGTCAAATAAATAAATAAAATCTTTAAGAAAAAAAAAGAAATTTTTTAGGAAACATTCTTTTAGATAGTATTGGGAAAATGCATTCATAACTCAGTATAACCCTCTGCATAATTTTTGTTGTACCTCAGTTTATTAAGTGCCTACCATACAAGCCTACCTTATCAAACTCTCACTAGTCTTTGCTAGTGAATTATAATAGCTATAGTTTTATGAAGTGTTATTCATCAAACGTACTCAAAGAGGAGTTCAAGATTTATAAGTATGTTGATAATTTTACTCTATATAGATGCTTAGAAAATTAGCCATGGTTTAAAGCTTTTTTCTTTTCATTTTCTTTCAACTTTATTTTAATTAATTTTCCTCAATACATTTTGATTGGCATTTATATCTCTATGTATTAAATGTTATGTAAGGCTGTATGAGTGAAAAAAACAGTGTTTGTTATGATCAAGGGGATCATAATCTTTATTTGGAGATGCTTACCTATTATGGATTCAGTTGGCAGTTGCCCACAAGTTTTGATTAGATCTGTGGAGATTTCTATGCACTATTGAATATTTCTTGATTAATTTTTTTCAATATACAATGCATTTTCTGATTACTTGCAATGCTAATTTTCACAGGTGAAAAGCAATAAGAATGTTTAAGTGCTGGTCAGCTGTTTTGGTTCTTGGATTCGTTTTTCTGGAGTCAGAAGGAAGGCCAACCAAAGAAGCAGGATATGGCCTTCAGTCCTACCAACCTCTGATAAGATTACGACACAAGGTACAGTCAGCACTCTGAATTTGCTCACAGTGCCTAGCAATTATGAACTGAACTACTAGGTGTCTGCTTTATTATTCACTTAGGAGCACTTATTTCAGTGTATGCCTTCAGAATATAATTTCTGTATAAAAGTGCACATTTTAAAACATGAAATGGTAGTAATTTGGAAGTTTATAATTTGGGGAGTTAAATATTTCTTGACAAAGTATAGAGATGGCTCACTGAAAAAATCCTTAAAATTTACATTAAGTCATAGTAATAACAGACATAAAAATAAGTAAATATGTTAAGACCTACTCAACCAGATAGACTAGTTTCTGTTATTCCCATATTAAGTTTAGAACTTTTTAAACTAAAACATTAAGTGTTATGTTTTTAAATTTGCAATAAAAGTAAACAAAAAAAGATGTCTATACCATCTAGAGATATATAGATTGGCAAAAAAATTAGTATTTATAGAGATCATTGACTTTTTAATTTCATAAAAAATCATAATTTCAAGTTCTTTAATATTGGGGAAATATTTCATTTATGTTAAATATTTTCAAGTATAAAATAGACATTTAGGCATACTATAAATTATATAGATTATGTACTAACATTAATTAAGCTAGTGCTTTTAATAATAGAGCAACTTTAATACTAAAGTAACTTTTTATTCAATCAAATTAAAAGCTCATAATACATTTTGATTTTCATAGAAAATAGAAAACAAGACAAAAACTGACATGCTAATTATGGGAGAAAATATATATTTTAAAATTTCTTATGTTACTTGGCTTAAAAAAAAAACTTGAAATAAATATAAGTAGAGTTGACCCCTGAACAACCTAGGTGTTAGGGAACCACCCGGGTGCCCCACGCATAACTTTTGACCCCAAAATCTTAAATATTAGTAGCCTAATGTTGACGAAAGCCTTATTGATAACATAAACAGTAAGCGAATACATATTTTGTATGTTATATGTGTTATATACTATATTCTCACAATAAAGTAAGCAAAAGAAAAGAAAATGTTATTAAAAATTATAAGGAACAAAAAATACATTTATAGTACAGTACTATACTAATTTAAAAAACTGTGTATAAGTGGACCTGTTCAGACCTGTGTTGTATACATACATGTATATATATTTACATTGCATCTGTATACATTGCATATATTTTTGCTGAAATCCTTTCATAATATTATAATATTTTGATAAAATCACTAACCTTAACTAGAATTTTTATGTGCCAGACCATAGGGTAAGCTCTTAAATGTAGTATTTTCTTTATTTAATCTCCAAAACAATCTTATAAAGATGTACCTTTTTCATTTGGTATATGAAAAATCAAATTTTTAGAAATGTTAAGGGACTTCACAAATGCTTCCATTTATCAAGTATATTAATTGACTAGGGTAACATGCTGTATAGGTTTGATAGCCAGAAAAAATAAAATAAATAAAATACAAAAATATACTTCAGTGTCAAAAATCATTGTTGAAATTTAGTCACACATAAAAGTAAGTTTCTAGACAAATGCAGCTGGAGAATTGACCTTCTTCCACTTTCTTTCAGTTTTCATTTGTGTCCCCTGCCTCATAGACTAACAATCAGTTTTATCCTAGTCTAAAGCATAGAAATAATAACTCCTTTATGAACACTCTCAAAACATAGTATTAATACAATATATTGGCTCATTTTTCTACATACCAGTGAATATGTATTCTGTGCTGTTTGTCTCCTCTATGTGTCTTGAGGTCAGAAACTATGCCTTTCTAATCCTTTCATTCCTAGTGCTGTGAACATAATAGATATGGTTTGATTGACTCCATGGCGGAAAAATGACCGGCAGAATGCATGGCTATGCTGCTTTTATTGTTCTCCTGCTATATATAATACCATAGGTTTTTATGTGTCAGGGTACATTTATAAACAAACTATTTTGAATTAAATTTGGACATTGATGATAAATTATTTATCATGCATTGCTCTGAGATTTAGTAAACCTTTAAAGAAAAGAAACAACACAATAAATTAAGCCTATTTTAGAAACACTAATAATCACCAAAAATGATCAAAGTTACCTCCCAATCTTTTCCATCTCTGTGGCTCTTACCTCTAACTAGTTAGAGGTAATATATGATTACTGGCATGTAAAAGCAGAGAGGCAGAACGTTAGTAATCCCTAACTTTCAAATGACTTAGTACAGAGGTAAAATTAAGCTGTAAAAGTCATTCGTGAGCGTGTGTGTATGAAAGCATGTACTTGACAGGAGTAAAGAAGTACCCTGAGTTGAACAAGTCTCTGCCAAAACCTCACCATGTACTTACTCTCTGCTCACTGGCAGCATCCCCACCCAACCACAGGGAAGTACCTTTATTTCCCCAAGACCTTGATGATGAATCTCATTAGAGCTTTTATTTCTATTTGAATCAATCATTATTTGGATCCCAGAAATGCCCTGTCATCCTTTTTCCACTGATTCCCATTCCAGTTAGGCTCATATGCAACCTTATTGGAGAAGCTTCCCCAAACCATAATTAAAAATGGAACAGTCACAGGCATTTCTTATCTCCCCTTTTAAAATATATTTTCACCATTTGTCATGGTTGTATATATATAAAACTCATTTATTAGTTTATTGGCTGTTCCCTTCCATTATGATGTGAACTACTATCCATCTTGCTATACCATAGCACCTAGAATTGTGTTTGGCACATAGTCAACACTTAATAAATATATATGGAATGAATGATTCCATCTGCTAACTAGACTAAGTCTGAAATAATATATATATATATATATATATCTGATATGTAATTATATTGCTTATTATAATTAATAATTAATTAGTTATAATTTGTCCTGTTTATGAGAGTAAAATCAACAGAGCAATACTTAATAAAATGTTTAAAATAAATTATTTTAATATTATTACATAGATTAATTTCCTATTATTTGTTATTTTTTAACCTTCAGTTTCATTTAAATTCCAAAGAATATAAAGTCTATATTTCTGTAAGACTTAGGGAATGGATAGGAAGATTTTCTGTTTGGATTAGACTCCACTGTATTGAATGTATTTATTGACTAGAAAACAATAAAATAAATAATACATATGATAGATCTTGATATATTTTAGCTATTTTTCACATTTTTTCCAGAGAGGTGTCAGTACTTTGAGTCTGAAAAAATATATGTTTAGAACTCATGTTTACTGAATTTTTGCGTGCCAACTATATAATGAATCCCCTCTGGGGAGCAAAAAATGAAATGTGATTTATTTGCCAGATTACATAGAAATGTCAATTTAAATAAAAATATATATGTACATATTTATATCATTTACAACTATATGTACACATAAATGTGATTCAAAACATATTTGTGTCATAAATATGAGTAACATATAAATCCATCATGCTAATTATAGAAATTGTAATTATAGTCCACAGTATGTCTGAAGGAGCTGATCATGTGTTTCAATTGTGTGTTTATCCAACAGGCATTTACGGAAGATCAAATGTAGGAATTTAGTAGCTTTATTCTATATATTAGGTCATTTAATTATTGAATATTGCTATGTAGTAACTGGTTTTATTGTTATTCCATAGATGAGGAAGCTGGAGTTGACAAATGTATAGTAATTTTTAATGCCATATACCTAAAAAGTTAAGGGAAGGGATTTAGGATTTAATACAGGAGACAAACTAACTTAATGCAGGATACACAATGAAAATTTTTCGCAGTAATTTGACCTGTGTGCCATATATTTCCTATTCTCCGCACATTCTGAAAACACGATAGGAAGGTAGGATTTTATGTCCCTTTGTGGTTCGATGCGACTGTGTGTCTAGTTGTGGCCAATGAGTTAATAGAAGTGCCATGGAATGCATCTGGGCTGAACATTTGATTACAATTATAAAATGTTCCTGAACTCTCTTTTTTTCCTTTAGCATTACAAACAGCATCTGTTCAAGGTACTGGTTGCTTAATCATCCCACGTTTCTAAATAACTAGGATGAGTAAAACACCCAGGCAATTAGTGATTGTCTTGAAATGTGAAATGAGAGAGAGAAAAAAATGAAACAAAACAAAACACTTTTGCTTTAAACCACTGAGATTTGGGAGTTATTTGTTACTTCTGCATGACCGTAGCCCATCCTCACCAATAAGGACAGAACGAGAACTTACACTCACATCACCTCATCAGAAAACCTGGGCTCCTTTTCTGTGCCATCTTGGCTTCTTGTTTCATTTCCATTCTGGATTTTTCTTACTCTCTTTCCTCTACTTCTTTCTTGTCTCTACTACTTGCTGGGTCATAATTTCCCATTGCAATGTAACTTCATATTGTATTTATAACCCTGTACTATGCATGTCCTGGTATTCTAGCATATTGTCCTATCCTCTAATTGGTTGGCTATGAATCCTGTTAGGAAGAGTACTGTATCTTACATCCCTTTTCCCACCTACAGCACTCATCACATTGCTGCATTGTTTGCTGCTGCTGATAATCAAAGTCAGGCCTGAAGGAAGATCTTATGAGGGCAATAGGAATGTTCTTTGAGTATATCTACTGGGACCACTTAGAGACCTTAAAATTCTTACATCTTTATGTGACCAGAGAATGCTATGTCCAGCTTTATGGTACAAAGCTACCCCTGCAAACCAAAAGTGCCTTTTGACTCCTTTACCCTCTAAATCAAAATGTTTGTCTATGAGAGTAGTTACTGTGCAAATGGGCAAAGAGTTGGCATAATTTATTAAGTCCAGAGAGTGTTGCTATGCCCCGTATTACAGTATAATTCAAAGACATCATTTATAGGAGATGATTTTTGACTTTTGGTATAAAAGAATGATAGCTGTGGATTGGTGAAGAGTGGCAGAAGAGAACTCTAGGGAAGAAGACAAACATTAAACAACACATCAAAACCATGACCGCTTAGAGGCTGGAAACCTTCAGGCAAACCCAGGAGCGTTATTTCCTGACTGAGGAAAAATTGTGCCCTTCTATCTGAAATCTCAGACTGCTTGCAGCATGTTCAAGGGGAGGCCCTTAAAATGTTAATATATTTTGTAGAGGTCAGGAAGCAATTTGGTACACTATCTAAGAGCAAAAATGGTGGTGATGAATGTAGTGAAGTACTACTGGTCAAATAATTAAATATTAAAGGCTATGCTAATTAATATATATGTTGATATATTTATTCCATATACATCATAATGGCTGAATATTATTAATAAATCTCAGGGTTTTTTTCTAATTAAGGAAATTATGTTTGAAAAATCAGAACATTTTTGAAATTTTATTTCTGAGAAATGAGATTCCGGTATTAACTGAGCTAGTTCCCGGAGCCCAATTTCCACAGGGCAGTAAAAAAAGGACCAGGTTCAACCAGTACATACCACAGGGAATGTTACATGAGAAGATCTCTGAGTTGAAGGACACCAGCTTTACTGTGTGGACCATAAGCCTGCGTGTTCTTTGCACCCAAGGAAGACATTATCTTTATCATACTGGACAATAAGCTTTCCTGCTGTTTGCTGTGAATGGAGATACAATTTCTGTCCTCTAAGGCTATAAACACACTTGCTCTTTGATCTAGAGAGAAACATTATCTCTATGTTTTAAGTCAGTTTTTTAAACAAATATCCTTGAACAGATAGTCCAGAGCAAATGGCAGTCAGTGTCTCTGTTCATGAGGCCTCAGAAGCATGAGGTGCCATGGAAGATTGTCTCCTGATGCACATGGAGAGGACCACCTTTGATGGGAGGTTAGAGTTGCCATCAAATAAATCTATCTAATGCTAAAATTAATGCCGTGTGTGTTTCAGAGTTGATTTGAACACCAAGTACATGGTTATAGCTTCATTGCACCTTTTACCTGCTTAACCTTGCCCTTTCTGGAACTTTAAGGGGGAAAAAATAATTTGCTCACCTTTGGATGTGTTGCTTGCATGTTTGCTCCTTCAACCCAGGGTGAATTTGATAAACTGGGGAAAATTGGCATGCAGTGGACTGAATCATTTTGCTTAACAAAAATAAGTAAACAGAGGGATACATCTGCCTTCTAAAATTCTCAAGATGAGGACCTACTACAGAAAACTGTCATTTGATCCCTTCAAGAGTGAATTCTCAGAGCAGAACTATTATTATTGTTGTGTAGTGTGGTGTGCAAGGAGGGTGCTCCCTTACGCTTCTCTGACTCTACATTAAACTATTGTTGTCAGGCTTTAACTGTAGCTATCACTTAAAAAAATAGAGCTACTTTCCATTGAAGATTTAAAGTTTTGAAGTGTTAAAAATGCGATGTTTTAGTATTCTATTTACATCTATTCACAAAGTATAATAAAGTACACAAATAAAGTCAAATTTATATAGTACATTAAAGCCAAGCCCGTCAGGATTTCAGAAAACTCTACTTATGTATCAGCCTTGGGCACCTATCATGCTTTCTACCACCCCAGTATGAATATTCAAGTGACTTGAGTTACAATGCTTCCTTTTATCCAATGCCATAATTTAGAAAATTATCCTGATAGTTAAAAAATGGCTTTACCCCTCTTTTTCTTTTTTCTTTTTTTTTTAAGATTTTATTTATTTATTCGACAGACATAGAGACAGCCAGCGAGAGAGGGAACACAAGCAGGGGGAGTGGGAGAGGAAGAAGCAGGCCCCCAGTGGAGTAGCCTGATGTGGGGCTCGATCCCATAACACCGGGATCACGCCCTGAGCCGAAGGCAGACGTTTAACCGCTGTGCCACCCAGGCGCCCCTACCCCTCTTTTTCTGAACATTGATCATCTACTGATCAAGAAACACCAGAATATTAGGACCTAGTTACTATGAAATAAGTTTGTCATCACTGTTCATTTTCTTTAGATTGACTTCCAAAGCCTCCTTCTACTTAGATCTAGTTGTCTTTTCTTACCGTTTCTGTGTAAAAGATGTTAGCTGCATCATATTAGTTTGCTCGAAAAACAAACTATTAACATACCCTGTTATCTGCTAATTAAGCACATTATGCTACCCCGTATTCAAACAGTAAACTATAGGTATGTTGTTTTTAACAGGGTTCAATGTGGATATGCTTAACTGTAGATGTAGGAAAAAGGTTTGTGAGTTAACAGATGAATGAAGTAAAAATACATTTGTCTAATCATTAATATTAATATATTGGAAGCTAGCATTTGCATTCACTACCTCAATGTGTAAATTAATTATAAGATGTTTTGTACATCTTTCATTATTAAAATTCTATTGTGAATTCAATTAGCAAAGCTCTGTATTATAAATGAAAGAGAATATCCTGATTTATGAGCTTGACATTCAGCATGTTTAAACGATAAACACCCTATGGTATATGAACCACAATTGAAAAGTGTGGTATTATTTTTAACTAATATTACTTACTGCTTATTTCACACATCAGTTCCCTGTATATGAGCTGAGAGTTAGGTTTTTAGAGCCATATGATAGTAGAAAATATTCAATCCATTTAAAATATATATATAATACAGTTACGAAGGCTGAGGGCCCAGGAGGCAAAGTTCTTCATTGAAGATCACACAGGTGGGTGTTGTTCAGCTAAGATTAGAATCCGGGTTTCCTGAATTTTAGAACAGTTCTGTTTTCCTCTAACACAATGCCCCCTTAAATTAACATGTTTCTTCAAGTCCAGTTTTTAACCGGTAAAAACATGCATTCACTCATTATTTCAGTAAGTATTTATTAAGTATCTGCTACACACAAGATACTGAACAAAATGATTCAGATTAAGTTTTTAAATACACGTGCTTATTTGCTTGTGATTATTGGTGAAGTAAACATCTCAAATGAATTGATTGAAAATATAATATAAGACCTTATTTAATACCAGCAAGGGGACCAGCCTTCAGGGACAGCCAAACAGTTTCCTTCATAGAGACTAGTCTACAGGGAAATAAATGGGGGTGACTATGCATATTTGCGGTACTAGGCACTAGAAAAACATGCTTAGTTAAGATGTTAGTCACCAGGCTGTCTGAAAGTGATTGTGAATTTATCAGTTGTGTGGGTTAAACAAATAGTCCATTCAGAGGTGGGGCTGTCAATCATTATACTAACAATTGGTAGAAATAACAAACAAAAAAATGTCTATTTTAAACATTCTGTCAGAAGTTTGCTTACATATGCTGTAAGGAATGCCGTCAATGTGGTTGTTTTCTCCTGAGATACGGGACTCTTTTACTCTTTCTCAATTTTTTTAATAAGCTTCCCCCCCCCAAATAATTCCCTTTTTATTTATTTTTGTATTTGAGTGTGGTTGACACACATGTTATATTAGTTTCAGGTGTACAGCATAGTGATTCAACAACTCTGTATGTTACGCTATGCTCACCACTATTTTTAGAGCAGTTTTAAGTTAACAACCAAATTGAGCCTAGAGTTTGGAGTGCCTGTATTCCTCTTGGAACCACTCCTGTCCATACCTTCCCCCACTATCAACATTCTGCAGGGTATTTTGCCAATTAGCTTTTTAATCTTTTATAAAGACCTCACAAAAATGAGTGTCCTGACAATACTAAAACAGTTAATTAAACAAATACAACAACATAAAGTATTAAAATATATTATTTGAAGTAATATAAACATTTCTCTTCATTGTGTAAAGGTTTAGAAAATTTTTGAAGGGAATTATGTTTCCCTCATGCTTTATTTTTCCCAAATTTTGGAATGAAATTTTAAGTATACAGCAAAATTGAATGAACTTTACAGTGAATACCCATGTAACCAAGACCTAGATAAATACTTTATTATCCTTGGTCAGCCCATATATATGTGTTGATTTGTGCGAATCAGCATTCCTCTTTTCATTTATTCATCTATCTTATTTTTATTCATTTCAAATTATATTATAGACATTAAGCTGTTCTTTCTTAAATACTTTGGTACATATCATTAATTAGAGTTAAATATTTATTTAGAGTTTTTGTTCCTTTGAGATATATTTTATACATAATGGAAAGGCCCAATCTTATACCTTTATTCTTCGAATTTTGACAAATGTGTACACTTCTCCAATAAACATCAAAGTACAATTGTATCAAGATATTGAAAGTCATCACCACCTCCCTCCCCTCGAAGTTGCCTCACTCCTCTTCCCCGTCAGTGTCTGACCCCCTCATTCACTTTGGGCCAACAATGTTCTGATATTATTCATCATAGTATAGTTTTATCTGTTCTAAAATTTCATGTAAATGGGATCATATCATATGTGCAGATTTGTGTAATATTTGCTTCACTCAAAATAATGTTATTGACATTCACTTATATTATTGTTTCTCAGTAGTGCATTCCTTTCTATTGCTGAGTAACATTTTATCATATGAATATATCACAGTATTTTGCACTCAACAGGGAGTCTGCTTGAGGATTCTCTCTCCCTTTGCCTCTCCCTCCACATGTTCTCTCTCTCTCTCTCTCTTTCAAATAAATAAATAAATATTTAAAAAAAAGAATAAAAAAAAAAGAAACCACTGGAACTTCTTCTAAAGATGTACAATTTTACATTCTGAACAGATATGTATAAAATTTCCAGCTACTTTATATTTATGCAACTTTTGCTGTTCTCTGTTTTTAATTTTAGCCATTCTGAAGAGTGGTATTTCTTGTAGTTTTAATATGAATTTTTTTGATGACTGGTGATGACATTGAGAATTTTTTCATTTGTGTACTATTCGTAAATTTTGTTTTGTGAAGTGTCCAAAATTTTTTGCCTACTTTTTGTAATATTGTTTTTCTTTTTATTTTACTGTCATTGAAGTGCTTTACATTTCCTCAGTACTTCAAAGAACATATAATCATTGAAATAGTTATTATTATTATTTTATTAATTATTATTATCTATTTTATTATAATTATGGAAATAATTATAATCTATATAATTATGGAAATATTTATATCATTGTAAAATTTAAAACTACATATAGCTACTATTGGAGTCTTTAGTGTGATTTCATAGAAAACAATGTGAAGACAATAAAAGGAGTCTACTTTAAGACAGCGTTATAAATGTTTAACTAAATAAATAATAATAATGATCAAAAGCTATAACTCTTAACACAAATTAGATGTGGCTAAAATAATGCTATATTTTATTACAATGCACCTAAAGATATACATCTATGTATTTTTATATCTATATATTTATATATGTATAGCATTATATATTATGTAATTATATATTAAAATATAATAATATATAATAAAATATCACATTTATTTCACTCATGTTTCATTGTTAACAAATTTAGGAATTTATCTATTGTGATTAGTTTATGAGCCACTTAAGTTAATCAGTCACACCCAATTTAAAATCTAAAACAGTTTTTTCCTAGTATATCATCATCTCTATAACTCATTTCTGTGAGATTAACAATATCTAAACCAGAAATGGCAGAAATAACATTGACAAGAAGGAACTAAAATTCCAGTTAGGAAAAGAAAGAATAAAAAGACATATAACTATTGTAATGAGAAAAGTCTCTTGATTTATCACATTATATTAGAATTTTAACAAGTCTTAAAAATGAAGTGCTATTTCATCTTTGAAGGATAAGAAAGCAAAAGATGTTTAATCCAACTGGGTTCTATATTCCTGTCAGTACCATAGGTATGTGCAAGTGTTAATATACCTTCAATAATATATCACTAATTGTTTCGATTCTGTTTCATAAGGGAATATTGTTGACTTTTTTATTTTTGTATTTATTCTTTAAGTTTATTTTGGATTTATAGATATTTAAGAAATATATATTAATAAATTTTATAACTCATATCTTATTTTTTAAGTTTTTATTTAAATTGCAGTTAACATACAGTGTAATATTAGTTTCAGGTGTAAAATATAGTGATTCAACAATTCTATATAACACCTGGTGCTCATCACAAGTGCCCTCCTTAATCCCCATCACCTGTTTAACCCATACCCCCTGCAAACCTCCCCTCCAGGAACCCTCAGTTTATTCTCTATAGTTAAGAGTCTGTTTCTTGGAATTCCTCTCTGTCCCTCCCCCATTCATTTCTTTTGTTTCTAAAATTCCATGTATGAGTGAGATCATATGGTATTTGTCTTTCTATGACTGACTGACTTTGCTTAGCATAATATTCTAGCTCCATCCAAGTCTTTGCAAATGGCAAGATTTCATTCTTTTTATGGTTGAGTAATATTCCACTGTGTGTGTGTGTGTGTGTGTGTGTGTGTGTTTTGTACATAGGTTTATGTATGTGTATGTATATATATATATATATATATATATATATATATATTCATCGTAGATGGACATTTGGACTCTTTCTATTATTTGGCTATTGTAGATAATGCTGCTATAAACATCAGGGTTCATGTATCCCTTTGAATTAGTATTTTTGTATTCTTTGGGTAAATACCTAGTAGTGCAATTGCTGAATGGTAGGGTAGTACTATTTTTAACTTTTTGAGGAACTTCCATACTGTTTTCCAGAGTGACTGCACCAGTTTGCGTTCCCACCAAGAGTACAAGACAGTTCCCCTTTCTTCGTATCCTGCCAATACCTGTTGTTTCTTGTGTTGTTGATTTTAGCTCTTCTGACAGGTGGGAGGTGATACCCCATTGTAGTTTTGATTTTTATTTCCCTGATGATCAGTGATGTTGAACATCTTTTCATTTGTGTGTTGGCTGTCTGTCTTTTTTGGAGAATGTCAATTCATGTCTTATGCCCATTTTTTAATTGGATTATTTGTTTCTTGGGTATTGAGTTTATAAGTTCTTTATATATATTTTGGATACTAACCCTTTATCAGGTACATCATTTGCAAATGTCTTCTCCCATTCCATAGGTTGTCTTTTAGTTTTGTTGATTATTTCCTTCACTGTGCAAAAGCTTTTTATTTTGATGAACTTCCAATAGTTCATTTTTGCTTTTGTTTCCCTTGCCTCAGGAGACATATCTAGAAAGAACTTGCTAAGGCCAATGTCAAAGAAGTTACTACCTGTGTTCTGCTCTAGGATTTTTATGGCTTCAGTTTTCACATGTAGGTCTTTAATCCATTTTGAATTTATTTATGTGTATGGTGTAAGAAAGTGCCCCAGTTTCATTCTTTTGCATGTTTCTGTCCAGTTTTCCCAGCACCATTCATTAAGAGACTTTTTCTCATTGGATATTCTTTCCTGCTTCGTCAAAGATTAATGGACCATACAGTTGTAGGTTTATTTCTGGGTTTTCTATTCTGTTCCATTGATCTATATGTCTGTTTTTGTTCTAGTACCATACTGTTTTGATCACTACAACTTTGTAATATAACTTGAAGTCTGGAATTGTAATGCCTCCAGTTTCGTTTTTCTTTCTCAAGGTTACCTTGGTTATTCAAAGTCTTTGTGGTTCCATACAAATTTGAGGATACTTGTTCTAGGTATGTGAAAATGCTGTTGATATTTTGATAGGGATTGCATTAAATGCATAGATTGCTTTGGGCAGTATAGACATTTTAACAGTATTTGTTCTTCCAATCCATGATCATGGAATGTCTTTCCATTTCTCTGTGTCCTCTTCAATTTCTTTCATCAGTGTTTGACAGATTTCAGAGTACAGGTCTTTCACCTCTTTGGTTAGGTTTATCCCTAAATATCTTATTGTTTTTGGTACAAATGTAAATGTAATCCATTCCTCAATTTCTCTTTCTGCTGCTTTGTTATTGGTGTAGAGAAATGCAACAGGTTTCTGTACATTGATTTTGTATCCTATGACTGTATACTGTATTTGTTTATCAGTTCTAGCAGTTTTTTTTTTTGTTGTTGTTGTTGGAATCTTTTGGGTTTTCTACATTGAGTATCATGTCATCTGCAAATAGTGAGTTTGACTTCTTCCTTGCTGATTTGGATGCCTTTTATTTCTTTTTCTTTTCTGAATTTTATAACTCATTAAGCTTGTTTCTGTTTAAGCAATATTATATTGAAAAAAATTAAGACTACATTGCTTGTCCACACAACTATTTATTTCCTTTGAATGGAGAACATGTATTAACCAGGTATTAGAGATACTAAGGGAAAGAGTTTGTAGACATCTATGAGGGACTGTACCAGATTACTAGTTCCATTCCATTTTATGCTAAGCTTATGGTTACATGGATATGACCAAGAAATAATACATGAAAATGGAAGGCAAGCAGAAGATTGAGCAGAAAGCCCTCCTTATTCTACTCCTTCACCTAAGACATTTCTGATTTATTTTTATATATTTATATATAATATTTATTTATTTATTTATTTATTTTTATATATTTATATATAAAACGTTTCATTTGGATAAAATATGCTTGTTCCATAATAAAAATTAAATATTGAAATGGCTGGTCTTAATTATCTAGTGATTTTGTGAATTATGGTTTAAAGTGGTTTAGCTAGTTCCAGAACTCAAATTTTTTTAAAGATTTATTTATTTGAGAGAGAGAGAGAGGGAGAGCAGGGAGGAGGCTCAGGGGGAGGGAGAGAGAGAATGTCAAGCAGACTCCCTGCTGAGCACAGAGCCTGATTCAGGGCTCAATCCCATGACCCTGAGATCCTGATCTGAGCTGATATCAAGAGTCAGATGCTTAACTGACTGAGCCTCCCAGGTGCCCCCCCGCCCCCGAACTCAAATTTATCCCCAAAGGATGAAGATGAGCTAAAACCCAAAATATTTTCATTAATTAATTAGTTAATTAGTTTTAGAGAGAGAGTGAGAATGTGCAAGTAGGGAGCAGGGAGAGCGAGAGAGAGACGATTTTGTTTATCTATTTGAGAGAGAGTGCAAGAGCGAGAGAGAGAAAGAACAGACTCCCCTCTTAGCAGGGAGCTGGATTGGGGGGGCGTGCCATCCCAGGACCCTGAGATCATGACGTAAGCCAAAGGCAGATGCTTAACAGACCAAGCCACCCAGGTGCCGAGAGAGAGAGAGAGAGAGAGAGAGAGAGAGAGAGAGATGGAGAGAAAATCTTAAGCAGGCTCTGCATTGAGCACAGAGCCCTAGGCAGATCACGACCTGAGCTGAGATCAACAGTTGGACGCTTAAGCGACTGTACCACCCTGATGCCTCTAAAACCAAATATATTAAAAAAAAAAAAAAATTGAAGACAACTTTAAAAGTTTTTTTCAGGAGAGAAAATTAAATATATTGAAAAACATATTTGTGTTTATTTATACAACCATTACAAAGGCATCACTGAAACTGAAAGTTGAAATGTATCTTATTTGTCTACAAGTCTAATATCTTCATTTGGCTAGTGAATAATTAAGGAATTAATTGTTATTGTGCCCAAATTGCTAAAATCCAGTAGTGACAGATTTGGGAATAACACTCTCATCTCCTAACCAAGAATAGATAGGGACTCCACCTATTAGGGGCATCTTTTCTGACGTATTTGTTTTCACACTATCATCAACATGCAGCACCTACGTGTATTATATGTGCAAATATACCCAGGACAAGCATATTTTTATCAATTCTACTAGATCTTCAGCTCCTAAAACTTTCTGTTCAAAGCTTGATGTGTCAAATAACCATGTGTTCTCAAAAACAAACAAACAAAACAAAAAACAACCCCAACAATAAATACCTTTTAGTTCTCTCTGTGGAATCGCAGCCATCGTTTAAGTCCATCATTATACTAAAAAGCAGCCTCTTTAAAACATAAATAGAACTAGTTTTGTGCTATAGTTCAAACCTTGTTGTGTCTAGTGTCCCTCTTTTTGGAAAACTGTTCCTTAAGATCTTATGATTTTTACTTCTGATTGATATAATAAAGTCCCTTATTCACCTCTCAGAAGTCTGTATTCATTACCCCTGAGAACATTATTTCTGTGAAATGTTCTGCTGAAAATGGATTCTAATGACCAAGTCATTTGGAGAAAACTGCGTAGTATGCTTCTGTGGAAATCCACAATGCACAAGAGCATATTAAAGTCTGAGAAATATTTTAAACTTTGCTTAACCTAGAATTTCCCAACTAAATGGACTATAGAAAATTTTGAACACCTTCTGGTATTCTAGGAAACACAATTTGGGGAACTATACTCCAGTGGCTTTAGAATTAATTGCTGCTATAGACAGCAGCCAATTTTGGCTTCTCTTGAAATTAACAATGTTAAAGATCTGACTTACTATCAATTTGTAGTTATAACAATAAAGCATTATAAATCCATTTTTGCTCTTTTTTATCAGTCTCTATTTTAGGTTATATTTTTCTAGAAAGAGAATGTTGACGCTACAGTTTAAGAATTATGGTACATGTATCTTTTCAAATTAATGTGTTTGTTTTCTTTAAATCACATGCTATGGATTAATCACCATTCTTCAAAGTCTTGCTATCAGAAATTAGGTTGTATTCTAAATTAAAATATTGAAATACACCAATTTTTATAATTTTAATTGAAGTAACTTAGGTACAGTGAAGTATGTAGATCATCACTGTACATTTAAATACATTTTTACATATGTACACAATTGCAGTGCCACCACTGAGATTATGATACAAAATATTTCCTGCAAACCAGGAGATTCCTTTTGTCAAGTCTA